>NC_034602.1:60876642-60884132 GCF_900095145.1 Mus pahari
TCTTCTGTTTTGCATAATGTATCTTGGGTATTCTAAGTTTCTGGGCTAATATCCGCTTATCAGTGAGTGCATATCTAGTGACTTCTTTTGTGATTGTGTTACCTCACTAAGGATAGTCTCCCTTTTTATTTCTTTATTATTTCTACTTCCATTTTTAGATCCTGGATGATTTTGCTGAATTGTTTCACCTGTTTCATTGTGTTTTCTTATAATTCTTTAAGGGATTTTTTTTGTCTCCTCTTTAAGGGCTTCTACCTGTTTACCTGTTCTCCTGTATTTTTTTAAGGTAGTTATTTATGTCCTTCTTAAAATCCTCTGTCATCACCATGAGAAATTATTTCAAACCTGAATCTTGCTTTTCTGGTGTGATGGGTATCCAGGACTTGCTATGATGGGAGAACTGAGTTTTCCTGATGCCAGGTAACCTTGGTTTCTGTTGATTATGTACTTGTGCTTGCCTCTTGCCATCTGGTTATCTCTAGTGCTACCTGTACTAACTGTCTCTGACTGTAGACTGCCCTCCTGTTATCTTGGTTGTGTCAGAACTCCTCAGAGTCCAGCTGTCTCTTTGGTCCTGTGATTATGAGATCCTGGGTGTAAGAGGCCCTGGAAATCAGGTTGGCACTGGGATTCTGAAATCTTGGTGTACCAAACTCCTGAAATCCTCTCATTCTATGCTCCTATGATCCTGGTCATGCTAGAGCACCTGGCACTTGAGCTTCCTTAGGGTGTTGTGGGACTTGATGCAGATCTAGAGCCCAATGACTGTTCAGGGCACTGACTCAGACTGGAAGGAACCTGTGCCACTGGCAGGGCAAGTTTCCTGTGTCTCTGGCTCCCCAGGGGTCCCAGTTATTCCCCATGCTGGGGCAGATGTGAACTCCTCACCTATGATCCTGGGCATTTCAGAGCTCCTAGGAGTCTAGCTTCCTCTAGGTGTTGTGAGATTGTGTGCAGAGCTAGCACCCAAGGTCTGCTCAGGGTACTGGCCAAGACCAGAAGTGAAATTATACTTCCAATATGTGGCTATAGTCTATACTTCTCGTATCTATCTGTTCCTGATGTATTTCATATGTGAACTGACAATACACAAAATGATTGTGTTTACAAACACATTTTTTTCCCTTACTGAATTCAGCTCTACATGGAACGTTTTCAGGCATTTATCTCTGTAGTCTCTGCTTTAATAGGGATTTGCACTCTGTTGTGCATTCTGTGGACACCTCTGTCTGTATTCACTTCACATTATGTAAATGAAAATGCTTCTTAAAGTGCTTGAACCAATCTTTGCTCAGAAAATTGCTTGCTTCAAATGTTGCACTGGTATCTTTAGCACCTGTGGTTATGTGGAGATAGTTTTTTAATGGCTTCTGGCTTCTTAAATTATGTCTCCATCCAGAATCACATGTTTCCTGTGCACATCTCTACACAATACATTCATTATCTTTTCAACTCTCTTGAATAATTCTTTCCCCATATAAAAAAGTCTTATATTGTATTTAACATTAAAAAAATAATTTTTATTTCCACATGAAAAACACAGAATCAGCTGAGTCTCATCCAGATTCATAGGAACTTTTATACCCTACTTAATTTTGCAGTTATTTCTTTTTCAAATCAAGCAATAGTGCTATTCAAATTTATTATGTACTCAAAATGACATATCATTCAGTTGCTTATTTTAAATCTATGTTAATAGTTTGTGAGTAATAAACTGATATAGAAAAGGCATAGTGAAACACAGTTTTTGTTCAGATTTGTTTATTAAATAAAGCTAAATAATCCTGTACCAGATTTAAATGTTCTCCCAAAGATAAAAATACATGCATGTGTATATGGACATATGCACCTCATAGAATTTTTAGGTGTTTTCTAAATAAAAAAATAGATTTTCATTTCCTCTGAAAATGAACAATGTGTATTATTGTGTTTAACACAGCCCTTTCACATATGGTGGGAAGATTTTTAAAGCGTCACCTAGCCTTCTAGGAAAAGGGGATAAATGTGTAAGAAAAGATCTGTGCTCCTGACATGCATGGAATTACTTAGATGTGGCATCTACTATACTAAATTTGTAAAATTAACACTATTGGGGGGGGCTCTACATGTAAATTTGTAACTTTAACTTATAAGTATCTTACTTTTTCCTAAATAAAATATACTCCAGTAAGGTAATAGAATTTATCACTAGTACAATATAATAATTTAGATTTTTGTTCAAGGCTCACTCATAGTGCAAATGGAGAAGACAAGTCTCTAAGCATCTTAAAATAAAATATCCACAACACTACCAATTTTTTAGTCATGTATTTTGTTGCAAATATTTCATAACTTGGTGTACTGGCTAATTTTGTGTCAACTTGACACAGGCTAGAGGTATCACAGAGAAAGGAGCTTCAGTTGGGGAAATGCCTCCATGAGATCCAGCTGTAAGGCATTTTCTCAATTAGTGATCAAGGGGGAGAGACCCCTTGTGGGTGGTGCCATCTCTGGGCTGGTAGTCTTGGTTCTATAAGAGAGCAGGCTGAGCAAGCCAGGGGAAGCAAGCCAGTAAAGAACATCCCTCCATGGCNTCTGCATCAGCTCCTGCTTTCTGACCTGCTTGAGTTCCAGTCCTGCATCCTTTGGTGATCAACAGCAGTATGGAAATNTAAGCTGAATAAACCCTTTCCTCCCCAACTTGCTTCTTGGTCATGATGTTTGTGCAGGAATAGAAATCCTGACTAAGACAAATTGGTNCCAGCAGAGTGGGGTATTCCTGTGACAACCTGACCATGTTTTGGGGAGGACTGTGGAAGGACTTTGGAACTTTGGGTCAGAAGATCCATTTGGTGTTAAGAGCTCTTTGGAATGTTGTGTAGGAGCTTGGAAGATAATGTTGAGAACAGTGCAGAAGATGGAGGCCTGGCTTACATAATTTCAGAGTGAAAATTAAAGACTCTTTTCAGGGCCATTGCTATTTTGGATTGTGAAGATTCTGTGGTTCTGGTTAGCTGGGGCTGAAGAATCAGCTGTGATTAACAAGATACCAGAACCACTAAAGTGAAACATTTTCCTTACTGGGACTATTGATGCTGGTTAGCTGGAGCTAAGAAATTAGCGGTGATTAAGAAGAGACCAGCATCATTGAAGTGACATCTTCTGGGAAATGTTTTCTGAAAGCACAGAGGCTGTGTTCCAGAGATAGCCAAGGTTGTACCTTGTGCTGTGGCTGGACTTGGTAATGTGTAAGAGTTACCCATGTGGTACTGGATTTGAAGGCACGAAGGGGTCATGCAGAGCAGCTGAGGCCATGGAAGCACTGTGAGAGGCCATGAAAGGCCATTGGTAAAGGTGCAGCCTCAGTTGCAATTGATGGCCAAGGACTGAAGGGGTCATGCAAAGGAGTTGAGGCTTGCCACTATGAAGAGAGCCTATGAGAGGCTATTGTTGAAGCCAAGTTACAGCAGCNTTTTGGAGATGCCAGTACCATGAGATGACCACCAAGAACAGCAGCAGCAGTGAAGTACAGGCAGCTGGAGCCTAGAAGTCAAAGCTGTGTGCTACAAAGGACAGGGCTGGAGAAGTGACCCAAGCCCTTGGAGGAGCCCAGAAGATAGTGAGTTGGATCCCAGACATTGGATGGTTAGAGTTTAATTTTTGCTTTTGATTGTGACTGTGCCCTGATGTTTTTCCCTCTTGAAGGAAGTATTTGAGTGGAGCCCACAGTTAAGAGACTTTTAATTGTAAAAAGACTTTGAATTTTAAAAGGTATTGGATATTTTAAAAGGATTGAACTTTTAATACGTAAAAACTGTGGGACTTTTAAAGTTGTTTAGATCTTGGGGATGAATAAGAAACTAAGGGTTGAGGCTTACTAGTTACGTGTTTGTGTGTCAAGTTGACAAGGGGTCAATTGTACTGCTAATTTTGTGTCAACTTGACACAGGCTGGAGTTACCACAGAGAAAGGAGCTTCAGTTGGGGAAATGCCTCCATGAGATCCAGCTGTGGGGCATTTTCTCAATTAGTGATCAAGGGGGAGAGACCCCTTGTGGGTGGTGCCATCTCTGGGCTGGTAGTCTTGGTTCTATAAGAGAGCAGGCTGAGCAAGCCAGTGGAGGCAAGCCAGAAAAGAACATCCCTCTATGGCTTCTGCATCAGCTCCTGCTTTCTGACCTGCTTGAGTTCCAGTCCTGCATCCTTTGGTGATCAACAGCAGTATGGAAATATAAGCTGAATAAACCCTTTCCTCCCCAACTTGCTTCTTGGTCATGATGTTTGTGCAGGAATAGAAATCCTGACTAAGACACTTGGTTCATAATAAAAGCTGACCTGTGGCAGTTTTAAAGTTGTTATCATGTATGTACCTGTTTCTAAGTGCATTTGCTTAGCAACTTAAAATGACCAAATAACTAAATAAAACTACTGTATAATGCAGATTGCACAGTGAGTTGAGCACCCATACACAGGAGATTGTAATTCCATTTCTAAATTTAATTTAATTTAATTCCATTCTTGCTCACCATGAGATATAACAGGGTTTATAAATGTCCATGGTTATATGATTTGCTGGATTGTTTTTCTCATCTGTATTAAAAGTGTTTTTGATATTGGTTTGTCAACCTTTTGACAATATGTGTGTTATTCAGCTAGATATAGGTTACAGAGTTTTTAATTCAAGTAATTCTCTGGCAAGAGCCAGTGGTTCTCAAATATAATCTAAGAAAGGAAGTATGTTTAACCCTAAGGTAAGCTATCATTGGTATCATTGGGGGCAGTTTTTCGGCAAACTCTGACTGCACATTGGCCTTGTCAACCCTAATCACATTGATACTTACCTTTGACTTAAATGATATTACAAGCCATTAGCTTAGGTCAAATCAATTTTAAATTCTGACAGCAAGGTGACTATTGGTTTACTGAAAGAGTCTCGAGATGCATATCTGTTGATTTATGAAAGAGATTTAAAAATTAATAACAACCATAATAAGAGAACCATTCTTTAGTTGTACAAATTCAATTGAGAGAAAATTTGAGCACTCAGAGCAGTTTTATTTTCAAGTAAACCCAGGGCATCTATGATTAAGGACATATTAAGAATCTTCCAAACTATGTACATTGTCAATTTTTTACAAGTTATTTAATCATGTGTACATATATGCATGCGTATGTGGCATATGTGTGAAAGTCAGAAGACAACTTATGGGAGTTGTTTATTTCCTCTATAATGTGGTTTAAGGTATTGAAAAAAGGTGGTAGGTGAGGTTTGAAAGCCATTGTCTTCACACACTCAGTCCTCTCATGGCCCTGACTGCTATAATTGTCTTTTAAGACGTACTGTTAATGCAGTTAAACTCCATGTTTCATTAACAGGCAAAAGAAAGAATCACATAGAACATTGAGAAATCAATGTTATCGTTTATAAATCACTAGATATTTTCAAAGTGATGTACATAAATGTTTAGAATTAAATATGCAATTTCAAATGGTACAATAATGTAAGTTAATAAATTAATGTGAATAATAGTCCAGTAAAAGAAAACTTATGAAAATACATTTAGTTGCTGTGATGATTGGTTTTAATTGTTAACTTCACACTACTTAGAGTCACATAGGAAGAAAACCTAAACAGGGGATAGTCAATAATCATGTCTATGGAGGAGTGTCTTAATTAAGTTAGAGGATGAGGAAAACATAGTCCATTATAGGTGGCACCATCCCCCTTTAGGATATCTTAAACTGTGTAAGGAAGAAATCCAACAGAGCACCAGAGAACAAATAAACGAGCATGTATGCATTCACTTCTCCACTCTCCATTGTGGATGTGATATTAGCTTTTTGAAGTTTCTGCCTTGACTTCCTTGTCAAGGACTAGCCTTTGCTTGGAGAGGGGGTCCCGAGTAAGGTTTGCTTGGGAGTTGTGGAAGAAATGACTTGAAGACAATGATGGGGTGTGAACTGACAGCTCTGTAGTCTGCTCAAGTTAGCTCTCTAGAAAGTTCTGTACATAGCTCTTGGCCCTGTCTTCTGCTCCAGATAGCTCTCTGCTCAAGGCAGCTCTCTCAGCTTGAGATGCTTAAGATAGTTCTCTCTGCTTGATATAGCTCTTGAGTTTTCCAACCAAGTTCAGAAAACCTGTTAGAAAAAAAAAAAAAAAAAGCTGTAATAGCTATCTAGGATAGCTTGTTGGTTTTCCAACAAAAGTAAGAAAACCTGTTAGAAAACAATTCTAAAAGAGCTGTGTTAGCTCTCCAAAAAGTTTTTTTCTTCTGACCAAAGTCAGAAAATGTGCTAGAAAAAAAATTCAAAAACTCTCTGGAGAGTATGTGTGTTTTCCAAACAAAGTCAGAAAAAAACTGCTAAAAAAAAATTCTAAAAGAGCTGTGTTCATTCTCCAAGCAGTTCTCTCTAGGTAGCTCTTTATGTCTCTCACAGATAAAAGCCCAGTGTTTTATTTACATATCAATTTAGTCATTTATTCGAAATTCACTTTTTATTAACCCACAAACAAGCATTTTATAACCTTATCCCCCTTGATTCATAGAAAAAGATGGCATGTATATATACATATATATATGCATGTAATATATATGTATATATACATATATGTATAATATATACATGTAATATATATGCATGTAAAATATATGTATATATACATATATGTATAATATATGCATGTAATATATATGTATATATATATATATATATATATATATATATATATATCGCAAATGAACTCAGAGATCTGCCTACCTTTGTAAACACAAACAATAAGTTTAGCTGGTTGGATCCTGCCATGAGATCACCACTCCTTACATCCTGGAGCCTCTTTTATTACTCAAATCATGAGCCTTTATTTTTTTTTTAATTATTCCTTTCCCTTTATGACTCAATAGGGCAGCTGCCTCTGTTCTTGCAGACCAAGAAGCATACAGCATAGATGAGAAGTTCTGTTCTTGAACTAAAGTTTTCAGAGTTCCTTCCTATAGCCCTTAAGGGCTATCCTAAAGGTCACAGTATTTACTATTTTGCTAAAATACATTAGACACACTCACCTCCCAGACCTATGTTGTTTCAAATTATCATGGAATCATTAATCTTGGCAGGGAGAACATTCCCTGATAACCTTGGCACAGAAAGAAAATGTTTCTTGAAGAAGATAAATGAAGTAAAATATAAACAGTATTATAGAAACAAGTCTTATGCCTAGCTTGTGGAGGCTCGTGTCTTGCTGACTTTGTCATGCTGGAGTTGTCACTTCCCCATACGTATAGGCTTTAAAATGATAAGTTGATATAAGTTCTTTCTAATATAAATTGACCTTTGTCCTGGGTATTCGATCAAAAGCCCAGGACCAGATGGGTTTAGTGCAGAATTCTATCAGACTTTCAAAGAAGACCTAATTCCAAATCTCCTCAAAGTATTCCACAAAATAGAAACAGAAGGTACTCTACCCAATTCATTCTATGAAGCCACAATTACTCTGATACCTAAACCACACAAAGG
>NC_034602.1:60885077-60907894 GCF_900095145.1 Mus pahari
GATTTTTGACAAGGGAGCTAAAACCATCCAGTGGAAAAAACACAGCATTTTCAACAAATGGTGCTGGCATAACTGGCGGCTATCATGTAGAAGAATGAGAATTGATCCATTCTTATCTCCTTGTACAAAGCTCAAGTCTAAGTGGATCAGAGTCCTCCACATAAAACCAGAGACACTGAAATTGATAGAGGAGAAAGTGGGGAAAAGCCTCGAAGTTATGGGTACAGGGAAAAATTTCTTAACAGAACAGCAATGGCTTGTGCTGTAAAATCAACAATTGACAAATGGGACCTCATAAAATTGTAAAGCTTCTGTAAGATCACAGCAACAGGAGTGAGGGAAATTGTTTTTTGAGAAATAGGATGTGCCATATTCTATTACAGTCAATATTACTGTTTAGTTAGGATTTTAAATGGCTTATGATATAATAATTTCTTTTAAATTATTATAAATTAAATGAATTAAAATAGGTGCTCTTTTAAACCTTTTCTAAGGAATTGGTACAGCATTTAAATTATAAGTCATTTTGGAAAAATAAAGAAATAATAACAAGTAAAAAGAAGTACAATAAAAATAAGTCTCCCCACCTAGCTGATACATTTTGTTACATTTTCATTTTAACAGTTACTTACAACATTATTATTGGTTTTTTTGTTCATTTAAAAAAAATACTTACTATTAGCACTTATATGGAATAAATTGAACATTTAAGACAAACTAAAGTGAAAGGATATGCATATGAGACTTAGAATCTGCTATATTTCCTTTGTGGAACACTCAAACAATGTATATCTTTCTACATGTAACCAAGTGGGCAAGAAAATAAGCAAAACTGCAAGTATATTAATTTTTCTTCTAGTTTATGGCTCTTCCCTCCCTCTCTCTACTACCTTGTGATTTCTCTCCATTCATATGAAGCCTCCTTCAAAGGACTGCTCCTTTAAGGATCTAAGAATGAATTTGATCCCAAGTTCATTCACTTTTTCATGACTTATTTCCTTTCATTCACAGCATCTAAAAGTTCACTTAGCTGGTGATTGGTAAAATGACTAGCACTTTTTCTAAGAAACTTTATACAATTTATGTTTTTCCTGCATCTTCTCTTTCTTTAGCAATTTCTTTAAAGGAATCTCACTCTGCTTTGAACTTTTTCCATCTCTGTAAGCATCATCCCTCACAGTTCTGGTGGTTTTATAGTAGAGCAGGCTACTGGATTGAATGATGACATTTCTCTATTATAAATAAATTGAGCAATATCCTTAAATAACAACTCAAGACCTCTTTCACTATTATTTGTGTTATTGGAGGTATAGGATGGAGAAATCTTGAGGTTCTCACTTGAAAGTTCTCTCATCTGATTATTAATATACTCATCCAAGTATTGCCGAAAGGGTCTAGAAGATGTTCTTTAACTGTACATTGTGAAAGAGCAAACAAATACATTATATATAAAATACACATAACCAAAGAAGGGTTTTATGGGTGTGGTTACTTCCCCTGTTATTCTAACACATGAAGGCAGAAGGAAGAAATTATGAACAGAAAGCTGGCTAAGTGGACTAACAATATCAAAAAGCTGTAGTCTTGATTAAGAACTCTATCTCAAAATAACAAAAAGAAAGAAAAAGAAAGAAGGAAGGAAGGATAAAGGAAGAGAGACAAGGGGATGCTAAACAAATATATTCCAGATTTCAACATTGAGTCTCCATGTGCATGTGTACATATGCAAATGCACAAACATACACATGAACAGGAAGAAAAAAAATGATTATCCAGGTTTACACATGCTTGGAGTAGAGGAGTGTAAGGCAAAGTAGGAAAGGGAACTCAACTGAGCCCTAAGGCTGAGCCATGGGAGAAATGAGTTCTACGAGTGAAGAGTTGGAATTTGTAAGGTATAATGTCAGAAAACATACAAACAAACAAAGAAGAAAGAAAAAAACTAAAAATGAAAGACAGAGAGAAAGAAACAAAGAAGAGATCAAGAGGAAAATTAGAAGAGAAATCTGTAGTGTGTTCCCTTGAGCCTTGCTGATTAGTAATCCTGCATATACATGAAACTGACTTCTTTAAGAGTTAAAGGAAAGAATGACGAGAGAATTATGGGATCAATCTTATCTAAGAACTGAAACAGAACAGAATGAGGACTGAAAGAGACAGAAATGGGACATGTACTTGTTTTATAACAGGAATAGACCTTATTACAGTATTAATGTAGCAATTGTCAAGGCATGGATAGGAGGGTAGACCTATTAGTTTTTTTTCTGCTGTTCCTAGAGATTAGGAGTCTTAAATCAACACAAATTGCTTTTCTCTGTACAGATTAGATGCAAATGGTCAAGATCCAACTCTCAGGACATTTGGTTCCCTGTGAGTCCTTTATCCATGACTTGTAGTTAGGCTCCTTTCTGTAACCTGGAAGAGCTTTTCTTTGGTGTTATTCTCATTGTCTAAATATCTTTTTCCTGCAAGGACACAGAACAGCTTGGATTCAAATCCAACATCAGGAACTTTCAGCTCAATCACTTAATTGCAAATCTCATGTCCAACAAGTTCTAAAGTACTTGAACTGAAGGAATAACACAAATTTGAGGAGAAATACCTTCCAAAATTAGGCCTAAAGTCAAT
Source organism: Mus pahari (assembly GCF_900095145.1). Classification (NCBI taxonomy): domain Eukaryota; kingdom Metazoa; phylum Chordata; class Mammalia; order Rodentia; family Muridae; genus Mus; species Mus pahari. The sequence continues at coordinate 60,887,706 of NC_034602.1, forward strand.
AAGTTCTCATAAAATTAAATAAATTGGAAAAAGTTGAATACACTTTCAGGGGAATAAAAGCTCAAGCATTAGATAATGTAACATCCCACATGTCTAGTGGTTGTTTGGCTATGAAAACAATCTGGGAAAGTAGTCTATAACAAAGAGATATAACTTAAAAGAAACAGAACAATGGAGATGATTATAGACTTTAAAAAGAAGAGACTTTAATCAGTATTTTCAGCCTAGTTTCAGACTGATGTAACATCATAAAAATAATGAGGCATAAAATAATATATGAAAATGTTAGAGATGAAATTGTATAAGAAATTAGTCAAAAATTTGCTTCATGATAATCACATAAATTGAGCATATAGAGATTGAAATGAGAATATCTGAATATATAATAAACTGAAGTTTAATTATACACCAGAGTGTGCAAATTTTAATACATAATACAGAGAGTCATTGTGGCAACTGTTGTGAAATATTACATGATATAGTAAATACTCAAATCCTAGAATATTGGACCTTTAGAATATTATCTCAAAATCTAAAGAAAAATGTTGAAAAATATTAAATACAGTCAACACTTAATTTTTTGAATATGGTAAGCATAACCCACTGATATAAAAAGTCAAGGAGATTAAAATAAGTGAAAGACAACAGAAGAGCCAAGTAATATAATATGTGCAAAGAAATGCAGGTGAGAACTTGTGTCTGTAATAAGAAACTTCAACAAACTGTAAGTGATTGTAATAGAATGATATGGATAAGACCAAGTCAAAACATGCATAAGAGATGACTGGCAGATAAAAATTCTTTATTAGTAAAGTACAATAAACTGAAATAAAGACATTGCCAACCCAAGAAGATTTCATACCTCTAGACCTGCCTTCCAAAACATTTCTTTGGCTGGATGATCACCCAACTATGTTAGGCAGTAGTAGTCTTGTTTTCGCAAATGTCAGTAAATGAGCCATGATAAAAATTCAGAAATAAGTATTTCAAAATAATTTATATACTACATTTAAATACATGATGAATAGGTGATGATTCTGAATCCACTTTTATAGAGAATTTCACAAAGCTATATAAGTTTAGTAAAGAAAATACAGACTAAAACCAAGGGCCTACATTAACTAGATAAAAAGAAACAATAAAACCAAAAAATTATTACAAGGAAGAAAATAGTAAATATGCAAACAAAATTAAGAAGTAAAAACTAAACATAGAATACAAATTAGTAGTCACAAAGTTGATATTGATTAATAGTAAAAATCTAGCACAATTTCATAATTTTAAAATATGAGAGAAGGGAGGAGAGAATATTCCCCTGTGTTAAATAATCAAGTCATTCATAATCCAACTTCCTGATGATTATTCCTTCTCTGCTTTTTGGCCAACAATACTTGCCCTGGGTATATAGACATCGCCTATCATTACTGGTTTTATTTGACTTATGAGAATTTTAAGACAGGCCCTCATACTTGCTTGACAAGTATATTTTTTTACTGCTGAGCTAACTCACCACTCACAATCAACTATTTTGGTGAGAAATAATTCTTTATCACGTTCCCTAACTAGCACACATGATTACTGATTAAGTTTAAATTTTTTACTTTATTTAGATAAAGCAGATCATTGAAAATAGCATTGCTTTATCATTTTGTTGTAATAATGTTCACGTTTACTGGTTTCCTTTTGAGTAAAATGAACCATGTGATTCACACAGAAAACTGTCAGTTAAGACCCAGCAGTTAACAGCATTGGCCTCAAATATACAGGGAAATTTGCTGTTATTTACAACTTCAGTGAGTATATTCCTTAGCTATATTATTGTAATGGATGTTAAATCCGGTAGCAATTATTTTAATTCTTTGACCCACTGTACTATTAATAAATAAATTATTATAATTACATAATTGTCTGTTAATAAACATTATAAAAGTAAAACAGGAAATCTTACAATTTTGAAGGGCCTTTGTACAAGATAATTCATATCATTTGGTAATTTATATTTATCTCTTTGCCTTGATATATATATATATATATATATATATATATATATATATATATAGAGAGAGAGAGAGAGAGAGAGAGATACATTATATCTACACCACTACCAGTGAACTTGATTTGTTTTCACAGAATACATATAATTATAAATATTTGATTACATCTGTTAAAACACACATTAGGAATTGGAAGAAAGATCTAATCATGTGAAATTCAATACAAGATACAAAGTCATAAGTAGTTATATATACTTGGTTCTGTTCTATAGATGTCTTAATACCAAAAAGATGATTTTTGTTTGATTTATAAATTTTATTGTAAAAAAGAGCACTGCAAAGAAATGAAACATAACATATCCAAATAAGTCATACCTGAAGTTACACCACACAATTTCTATACATTCAGAATAGGTATTCTGAATGTAAACTGTAGTACTTCTCATGAAACTTTAAGTGTCACTTCCGGCTCTACTCTCACAGCCTGCCTCCCTCTGTCTGAGGTCATATCCAGGTATGCTAGGAGTGGCACCACTCTCTGACCTCTCACATTTCCTTTGACGGATCAATGGAAATCTCTAAAGACATATAAATACGTATAGACTGAATATGTGTTTCTATAATTCCACATACTGTAAATGAAGAAATGAGACAAACCACTTATTTTGGCAATTTAAAGTCACATTCTAGTGGCTTAGAAAAGCATCTCAGACATATGAAAATGCATGAGATTTATTTTTATGTATTTAGTCAAGAGCCTTCACACTAGCTTTTATATTGAAGCCTGTCTAAACATTAGATCAAAAAAAAAAAAAATTTCCCAAAGCAGACCAACTTTTTAGATGTGATATTTGCATTCCATAGGAGATTAGTGCAGAAGCCTTGGGCATTTTGTGAAGGCTGTTTTGAAGGGCCCAGTGTGCACAACCATATTCCAGGTGACATATCTCACACGATGTCATGAATTAAACATCGCATTATTCCCACATAATTAAATATCACAAATGTGCCCGCATTATCATGATGCATTCAGTGAACCTACTTGGACAGTTTACCATGTGGTCAGAAAGAACACTGAAAAAAAAATGTGTCACCAAGTCAAAATTAATTCTGTTCTTTATCTCCCCAGAGAATATAACAAGAACTGACCTCCTCAAAACACTGGAAAGCCTCTGTTTTGACATGCTGTCAGCATTATTCATTAAATAGTAATGAGTAAGTAGTAATGAATACTATCTTAATGTTAATGGCTATATTGAATCAAAGACAATGACAGTCTACAAATGTATCTTTCACGTTTATTCAAGTTTATAAGGTACCGAATCTGATTTTACTGGACAAGAATCACAAAATCAGTTTAAATTCTATGTTTCAATTTTATATTATTTGATTATATTACTACTAAGATTATGAAACATAAAACAATATTTAAGAATAGTTTAATAGTATATTTTGTTCTTAAGGCTCCATAGAATAAAAGTCTCAGGGTAATGAGTGTGTTGTTTAGAGCTATTATTGAAAAAGCTGTGCTTATTCAACCATAAATCAAATAGATAAATACAAATTTCTTAGATTAATTAAGTTTTGTGTCCGTGTTTGTTAGTTTAGGCACCAAGACTATGTCAACCATGAAAAACCACCAATGGAAATACAATTTTGATAAAAAAAAAAAAAAAAAAAAAGGGTTAGGGTAAAAGGACAAGTTTTGAGTTTATTTACTTTTTCCTCTCCTTGCAGTTGTACTGTTTGGAAATCAGATGCTAATACGTTACTTTGTTATTCAGTTGAAGAGAAGCAGGTGGTGGGATATGAACTAAATTTTATCATATTTATTTTCTTTTACATAATAAAGTTTTTCTTAAAGTCAGAAATAAATTTTTCCTTCTGCTAATGAAGACTGATTTGAAGTGTGATCATCTATGTCAACCCAAAATCACCTGACAACTTTACCTTCATCTATAATATACAATTAGAAGCAAGCCATTATTTGACTGCCCAATATGACTCTGTATGTTCAAGAACAAAACACATCTCTGAAATACAAATTTGTATAAGTAGTGTATGCTTAGACTTTTCAAAACCTACTTTTAATAAGGATACTTAAGTGCTTTATCCTCCCTTCTAGTCAACCACCCACCAGAGGCAGTGGAACAGAAAAGTAAATAGGGCAAAAGAGGATGTGGACCTGTTTAGAAATAGTTCTTTGGATTGATAGTTCTTTACAGCAGGTCAAAGAAACAGCAACACTCTGCCAATGGGGTAGAGTCTGAGGAAGCAGCGAGAATGTGAGAATGTGCCAGAAGTTCTTTGGTGGCTGTTCTCTATATTGTTGCCTCCCCCAGCCTTGAAGCAGGCTGATGCAGACCTTGTTGCCACTAAGCAGGGGACCACCTGGGGTGGAACCTTCCAACTTACAAAGCAGGTTCTATTTTCTACACCTGCCACTGCTTTCCTCCAAAACATTATCACTACCTGCTGAGACCCTTGAGACTGTCCAGAGACAACATCCTGCAGATCACCTTCTGCTGAAGAAGGGCATCAAGAATGGAGTGGTGGGGAAAGGGCCTCCTCCCTCTCTATAAGCTCAGAATCTTAATAAACTCAGGGGCTTTGATCAGCTATGTTGTCTTAACCTTCCTTCCTTGTTTGCCATCTAATCTCTTATAGGCCCAGCCTACCTTTCAGGAGTACCCGGTTTGACTGTGGCTGCGGGTGGTCACACTCACTATATGAAGTCACAACGAACAATGACCGGCAAAGATTGGCAAGCTGAGCCAATACCATACAACATTGTCAGCAAAGATTAGTATCAGGCAAGACCAGCAACGACTAGCAAAGAGTGGTAAGGTGAAAAAAATACCATACGGAGTCATCCACTATCTGTTGGGTTATATTTATACACTTTCCAAACATCATGTAGTCTCTCAAATGTCCACTCTAGCAAAACATTGCATGCCCTTCTTCCAGACTGCTTCCAGAAGCATACCACATATTTGTACTCAGTAAAACATCCTCCCAAATGTCTGCTTCAACAAAAACATTCTCTCATAAGACAGTTTCCAGAAAAAAATCACATGACACAACTGAGTCTCCAAAGAATCCAGAAATGTCCACTTCTAAGCGATATTTGCTGGCCCTTCAAGTTGAAAATCTTCATTCTCATCTACTCCTATTATCCGTAGGTTTGGTCTACTCATTGTGTCCCGGATTTCCTGGATGTTTTGAGTTAGGATCTTTTTGCATTTTGCATTTGCTTTGATTGTTGTGTCCATGTTCCCTATGGAATCTTCTGTACCTGAGATTCTCTCTTCCATCTCTTGTATTCTGTTGCTGATGCTCACATCTATGGTTCCTGATTTCTTTCCTAGGGTTTCTATCTCCAGAGTTGTCTCCCTTTGGGTTTTCTTTATTGTTTCTACATCCATTTTCAAATCCTTAATGGTTTTGTTCAATTCAGGCTCCTGTCAGCAAGCACTTCTTGACATCTACAATAGTGTCTGGGTTCGGTGTCTGTAGATGGAATGGATTCCAGGTGGGGCAGTCTCTGGATGTCCTTTCCTTCACTCTTTGCTCCACACTTTGTCCCTGTATTTCTTTTGAACAGGAGTAATTCAAGGTTAATATATGGAGATGAGAGATTGACCCCATCCCCCAAGCAGGGGCCTTGCCTAACCCCTTGATATGGTCTCTAAAGGTTCTCCATCCCCTTTGTTGGACATTTCAGCTAATCTCATCCCTGCTAGGTCCTGGGATCCTCTTGTTTTCCTGACATCAGGGTCTTTCTTGTGGCTACCCCCGTTTCCCACCCTCCCCCCCATTGCTACACAACTCTGTTCAAATTCCCAACCCTCTATAATCACTGCTGTCTCCTATACCTGATCCTGCCCTCCTTTTCCTCCTCTTCCTCCTCTCTGCCTCCCAAGTCCCTCCTAACCTTTACCTCCCATGAATATTTTGTGCCCCCTTTTAAAAAGAGCTGAAGCATCTACACTGTGGTCTTCCTTCTTCTTGAGCTTCATATGGTCTGTGAATTATATATTGGGTGTTATGAGCTTTTGGGCTAATATCCACTTATTAGTGAGGGCAGTTACCTTACTGTGGATAACGTTTTCTAATTCCATCCATTTGCCTAAGAATTTTAAAAATTCATTGTTTGTAATAGCTGAGTAGTACTCAATTGTGTAAATAAATGTACTACATTTTCTCTATCCATTCCTCTGTTGAGGGATATCTGGGTTCTTTCCAGGTTCTGGCTATTATAAATAATGCTGCTATGAACATAGTGGAACATATATCCTTGTTATATTTTGGAGCATCTTTTGCCCCGACGTGGTATAGCTGTGTCCTCAAGTAGTACTATGTCCAATTTTCTGAGGAATTGCCAGACTGATTTCCAGAGTCGTATCAAGTTGCACTCTCACCAACAGTGGAGGAGTGTTCCCCTCTTTCCATGTCCTTGCCAGCATCTCCTGTCACCTGAGATTTTTTATCTTAGCCATTCTGACTGGTATGAGGTAGAATCTTAGGGTTGTTTGATTTGCATTTCCCTGATGACGAAGGATTTTGAACATTTTTTTTCTTTTTTTATTAGATATTTTTTAAATTTACATTTCAAATGTTATCCCCTTTCCTAGTTTCCCCTCCGAAAATCCCCTATCCTCTTCCCCTTCCTCCTGCTCCCCAACCTACCCACTCATGCTTCCTGGCCCTGGCATTCCCCTATACTGGGCATTAGAACCTTCACAGGACCAAGGGCCTTTCCTCCCATTGATAACCAACTAGACCATCCTTTGCTACATATGCAGCTAGAGACAGGAGTCCCACCATGTGTTTTCATTAATTGGTGGTTTAGTCCCAGGGTGCTCTGGGGGTAGTTAGTTCATATTGTTGTTCCTCTTATGGGGCTGCAAACTGCTTCAGCTCCTTGGGACCTTTCTCTAGCTTCTTCACTGGGGACCCTGTGCTCCTTCCAATGGATGACTGTCAACATCCACTTTTGTATTTGTCAGGCACTGGCAGAGCCTCTCAGGAGACAGCTATATCAGGCTCCTGTCAGCAAGTTCTGCAATAGTGACTGCGTTTGGTGGTTGTTTATGGGATGGATCCCCAGAGGGGGCAATCTCTGGATGGTCATTCCTTCAGTCTTTGCTCCGAACATTGTTTCTGTAACTTATTCCATGGGCATTTTGTTCCCACTTCTAAGAGGGATAAAAGTATCCATACTTTGATCTTCCTTCTTCTTGAGTTTCACGTGTTTTGCAAATTGTATCTTGGGTATTCTGAGCTAATGGGCTAATATCCACTTATCAGTGAGTGCATATCTTGTGTGTTCTTTTGTGATTGGGTTACCTCACTTAGGATGATATCCTCCAGACCCATCCGTTTGTCTAAGAATTTCATGAATTTATTGTTTTTAATAGCTGAGTATAAATTGTTTAAATTGTACCATTGTGTAAAAGTACCACATTTTCTGTATCCATTCCTCTGTTAAGGGACATCTGGGTTCTTTCCAGCTTCTTGTTATTATAAATAAGGATGCTATGAACATAGTGGAGCATGTGACCTTATTACAAGTTGGAGCATCTTCTGGGTATCTGCCCAGGAGTGGTATTGCTGGATCTTCCAGTAGTACTATGTCCAATTTTCTGAGGAACCACCCAACCGATTTCCACAGTGGTTGTACCAGCTTGCAATCCCATCAGCAATGGAGGAGTGTTCCTCTTTCTCCACATCCTTACCAGCATCTGCTGTCACCTGAGTTTTTGATCTTAGCTATTCTCTTTGGTATAATGTGGAACCACAGGGTTGCTTTGATTTGCATGTGCTACCCATCTTTAAAGTGGATCATAAATCTTTTATTCGGACATACAATCAAGAAAACCCCTCACAGGCTTGCTCAAACATTTTATTTTATTCCACCTATAGTCAACTTGACAGGAAGATTAACCATGACACTCTTATATGCATACTAAAGTAATGTTTAAATAAAGAGATTATGCATTAGAGATCAAACAGTATTATTAAAACAGAGGCTCTAATGAGTCATTTGATGGTGACTTCTTGTTTTACAGTATTAGTTTCAACCTTTGTGTCTTAGTCAGGGTTTCTATTCCTGCACAAATATCATGACCAAGAAGCAAGTTGGGGAGGAAAGGGTTTATTCAGCTTACACTTCCACACTGCTGTTCATCACCAAGGGAAGCCAGGACTGGAACTCAAGCAGGTCAGAAAGCAGGAGCTGATGCAGAGGCCATGGAGGGATGTTCTTTACTGGCTTTGCCTCCCCTGGCTTGCTCAGCCTGCTCTGTTATAGAATCCAAGACTACCAGCCCAGAGATGGTCCCACCCACAAGGGGCCTTTCCNCCTTGATCACTAATTGAGAAAATGCCTTACAGCTGGGTCTAGTGGTAGCATTTCCCCAACTGAAGCTCCTTTCTCTGTGATAACTCCAGCTTGAATCAAGTTGACACAAAACTAGTCAGTACACTTTGTATCCTGGATACTGACACATTGCAATCTTTCAAAGAAGATAGATATTAAGGTCACAATATGAATTATTTAGTTTTGACTAGATATATGTAGTGTCATGAAGATGTCAGTCAAGGATTTGTCTAGATAAACAGAAAGAAAGATGGGAGGTAAAGTGAACTTAAGAAAACTTCATGAGGGTTTAAAGCAAAAGAAAATAGGGCTGCAATCCAAATTTATAATTTACTGACAACACTGACACATGACCGAGTAAACAGAGAAAGGGGTGACATTACAAACCTTGAGACACATCTGAAAACAATGATTGGAATTAGATTGCTGCTAATTAATTCAGCATTTTAAAACTGTTAAGCCCTTGAATGTCCCCCAAAGTATTGTCAATATTGAGGATGCACAGGAAGGACATGAGAGGAGGAAAGGGGAAGTGATGTAATTAAATTTTAATTGGAAATGTAAATAAATAAATTAATCACAATTTATGCTTCAAGTGTTTAAGGTAAAAAAATTATTGTTTTTTTAGATGTTTATAATATTCAAGAAGTTTAAAAATAAAAATTCTATAGCAGGGCAGGCAATTATTTAATTCACATATCACAATATTCATTTATGTTTTATTCTAGGTATATACCCAAATTATTTATAAAATCAGAAGTATTTTCTGTAAATATTAGAGTATGTTTTAGATTTATTTTAATTTTATTTGTGTTTGTGTGTGTGCATGCATGTGGGTATATGCACAAGAGTGCTGGTGCCTACAGACTCCAGAAGGTGTCAAATACCATGGAGCTCAAGTTATAAGTGATACAAAACTGAGCAATATGGGTATTGGGAAACAGAAGCTAGGAAACTTAAAAGCCAGGAATTATTCTTAACCTCCAAGTCATCTCTTTAGCCCCTACAATGTAGAACTTACTGAAATGTCATTCCTTATCATTTGAACATGGAAGCAGTCACAACACCAGTTTTGTTTTTATTATGGGGATACTCTCTGACTTGTAGCTCTACCGGTCCTGAAACTCACTATGTAGACAAGACTGGTCGTGAATTCACAGAAAGCGATTCCCTCTGCCCCTATTATGATGATATTAAAGGTGTGTGTCTCTGTTAACCTTCACCCTTTTAAAAATAAAGCAGGTATGATTAACTACAAACATACTCTATTTGACATAACTAGTGTAACAGGCAATAGAAATGACCGAAAAATTATGATTGACTCCTTGGGGGCTATACAAAACTCCTCTGTATATTTAAATATAAATTTCAAGGATGATAAAGAAAACTCCTTCTTGGTTGTTCAATTCATTTGCTAGCACCATGAATATACGTCACAAAACAATGTGTGAAGTTAATCATAAATAAGGCTGCTATATATTTCAAGTTCCTATTTCCTTTAGCATTCTATTCCAAGTAAAATTGATTTAATTTATTCTTGATCTTATTTTACATTGTTATATGAATTAGTTTGTATTACTAAATTTGCAAAGTTAAAGGTGAAAAAGGGAAAATTTGCAATTTTTAAATACATTTAAGACAAATGCATAGGAATCTTTAACCAAACTATGAAAAAGTCTTTTTTTAGTAATCTGAGATTAATGAATTAGAAAGTAGAACAGATACTTGGCTGTGTATTTGATAAGGCAACCATTTATTTTTCAAGTCACAATTTAACGACACATAGGCCAGTAACATGTTTTTGGCACAGAGATTTTTATTTAATAAACCATAATGTCTGGAAGCAGCCTTATCCCCCAGGTAGAATGCTTCTGTCAAAAGTTATTAGCTCTTACTTTAAAAACCTGTATTCCACAAAATTGCAAAAGCTAAAATAAATGAACCATTTTGGGGATAGAAAACATTGACCAATGTTAAAAAGTTAAAACCAGGTCAGATAAACAATCTAAATAGACCTAGAATCCCTAAGGAAAAAGAAGTAGTCATTAAAAGTCTCTCAAGTAAAAAAAAAAAAAAAAAAAAAATCCAAGACAAAACAAAATGAAACAAACTACCAAGGCCAGATAATTTTAGCATACAATTTTACCAGTCTTTCAAAGAGATAGTACCAATACTCCTCAAATTATTCCAGAAAATATGAACAGAAGGAGCATTGCCGAATTTATTTTATGAAGGCAGTTACCCTGATATTTAAACCATACAAAGACTCAACAAAGAAAGAATATTTTAGATCAAGTTCACTAGTGAACATTGATGCAAAAATACTCAATAAAATACGAAGAAACTGAGTGCATGAACATGTCGAAAAATTCATCTACCATGAACAAGTAGGCTTCATGCCAGATATGCGGGAATAGTACAACATATGAAAATTTATCAATGTAATCCAGTACATAAAAAAAAACTGAACAAAAATACAAAAGCATGATTATCTCAATAGATGCTGAAAAGTCTGTGACAAAATCCAACATCCCTTCATGATAATAGTCTTGGAGAGATCAGGAATACAAGACAGCTACCTAAACATAATAAAGACAATACAAAGCAAGCCAATAGACAACTCAAGTATAATGGTGAGAAACTTATAGCAATCCCACTAAAATGAGGGACAAGACAAGGCTTTCCATGCTCTCCACAAAGCACAGGATATCCATGCTGCAAAACACAGAGACAATGGTAAGTAATGAGGAGGACCCAAGGGAGGAAGCAGGAACCTCACTGAGAAAGGGAAATAGAATAAACACACCGGGTGGAGGAGACAGGAGGTTGTGTGGGAATCAAGATGAGTATGGGAACAGGAGAGATCATATGCAGGGAGGACTGAGGTAGAAAGTACTGGGAGGTACATCTGGAATCTTGGGTAGGGGCATCTCTGGGAAGAGCTAGAAACTTAGGACAATGAAATCTTTCAGGAATCTATAAAGATGACCATATTGAATATTACCAGCAAAGGGAGATAAGTATCATAAACCATCCATCTTCTGTAAGGAGACCTGGAGGGATTGGGATACCAACCCATCCTCAAAACTTTTGACCTACAATTTGTCCTGCCTGCAAGATATACAGAAGTAAAGATGGAGGAGAAAGTGGGGTTATGGCTAACCAATGACTGATCCAGCTTCATCCACTTGCTATAAAAGGGAGCCCATCCTTAATGCTATTAATGATATTCTGCTATATGTTAAGACAGTAGCCTAGAGTAACCATCATCAGAGATGCTTCACCCAGTAGCTGATGAAATGAGATACCAAGACCCAAGCCAAACATTAGGTTAAACTTGAGCAGCTCTGTGGAAGAGGAGGAATGGGGAGCTTGTAGGAGTTAGAAGTATCAAAACACCACAAGAAAACCTACAGAAACAAATAACTTTGCCTCATACAGGTCCACAGAGTCTGATTCATCAATCAGAGCGCATGCATAGGACTGACCTAGCTCCTCTGTGCATATGTAACAGTTGTGTATCTTGGAATTCATGTAGGGGTCCTAACAATGGGAGCAAGAGTTATCTATGACTTTTTGCCTTTGGGATCCTTCCTCTCTACTGGGATGCCTCTTCTAGTGTCAATATAAGCTGTGACTAGTCTCAATGTAACTTATATCCTAAGGAAGGTTAATATCCATGGAGTCTTCCCATTTTCTGAAGAGAAAAAGATGAGGAGTCAATGTGGGGAGTTCAGATAAAGGACTGGGAGTCCAGGAGGAGGGGAAATTATAGTCAGGATGTAATGCAAATCAATCAATCAATCAATCAATCAATCAATTCATTAAAAAAACTTAAAAAGTTTCTAATTTTGTCATTATGTTTTAATTAGCTTACAAACTAGTGGAGTATAAGTCTTCTTTCTGCATCTAATTTTGGAACCCATTAGCCTTCTTTTACTTTTTCCTCCTGTCTATATTCTAGCCTTATTCTAAACAGGAGGAACTCCAGGCATCTCACTGTAAACATAATCTATATTCAAGGCTAGAGCAATCGTAGACTCAAGGAGGCAATGTTTTCAAGTTTTTGTTTGTCTGTCCCTGTCTGTCTGTCTCTCTGTTTGTTTGTTATTTAGTTAAATGGTCATACTATCACACCATCTTCTGTGTTTATTTCCATAAATTTATGATGCTTAAGCAGAGAAACTTCTTATGGGAATGCACAGTGGCTGGTACAAAGAATCAATATTTCTTCAAGGTTCTGATAGTAAATGATTGTGAGTGTTTAGTAGCAGATGGAACATTTATTTTGTCAGACATAAACTCATGGAAATAAGAGAAAGAAAGAATAAAAAAAGCTGGAGGATGATGGATAATCTGTGAATTTCTGTCCTCCGCACATGGCATGGTTGTTGCAAATATCATCCCATAGCAACTGTAAACTGCAGAAGACCTGCACATGCCAGACTAGCTAAAAAAGTCATGTATGGGGTTTCCCTGATTATCACACTCACTCTAAATTTATCTGTAAAGGCTTGAGGTCAGAGAAATTTTAATTTATAAACAAATAACGGTATCAAAGCAATAAGGCACTTGCTAGCACATAGAAATCACAGGATTCTGGGGAGAGAAGAGTCACTTTTCATTTGAGGGGTGACCACTGGCAGGCTTCCCAAAACCTGGTACATGGCTTCCTCATATCCATGTTCATATGTGTCAACCTTGCCTGGAGTCAGTAACAGTGTGTATGTGTGTGCGTGCGTGTGTGTGTGTGTGTGTGTGTGTGTGTGTGTGTGTGTGTGTATGTGCGTGTGTTTCAAACTGAGTTGGAAGGGAGAGGTGGAGGAAGATGGAGGGAATTTGATTTAATTGTATTGCATACATTTATGAAATTTTAAGAATAAATTCAAAATATCACAAACTATATGTTAACTATATATAGTTTATATATATAAAACTATATATAACTATATATATAACTATATATATATATAACATATATATATATATATATATGTTATTCTCTGTACATAAGAAATGTATTTAAAGAAGTGGGCAGGGGATGTTTACACTGTTATATCTCTAAAGAAAATGGACTGTCTTGTACTTCAGGATTTTCACTTCCCTAGAGCTATCAGCCCACAAAAACTAGTCAGAGTGGGAGTTTATATATTTTTAGTTGAGATGAGATAGTTTGAGCATCTCTTGCATAGCACACACTGGGCATCATTACTCTCTTTATTGGTAAGGAAATCTCACAAGAGTGAAATGCTGTATAAACATTTATGGTTAGCAGTGTGGACTTTTAGACAGGTTTAAAAATACCTAGTGATAATGGTTATAACCAGAAAAAAAAATCTATTATGAAGCATATCCTTAAGAGCAGACTCAGGTGTACTTTCTCCAAAAGACTAGTAGTGTTCAGGGCTATTTGAATTAATATGCATTATACCTACTCCACAGATTAGGCTAAGCCACCTGGGATGTGGATGGCCAATGAACCACCTTATCTGTGCTTTGCAGGTACCTTGAGTAGCAAGCCACCTGCAGCATAATTATCATTCTACTCTGATGTAGGCTGTGCTATGGGAGCTAAAGCCATTTTCGCTTCTCCCCATAATTTCCCACAGAGAATGTAAGGCAGAACAGCCTATTTTTAAAACAACATTATTTCCCTGTATTTAGAGAGTAAAATGCACTCATAATTCAGAACCAGCTAATGTACTCTTCACCAGAAAATGGAACAATTATTGGCTGTACGAAGAGACAAGAGCAAAATTAAATGAAAATATCAGGAGACACCATTTCTACTTTGTCAATTAGATTGCTTTGATGCTGTTCTGTATCAAAAATCACTCACTCAATATTATATTCGCTTCCTAAAATGTATATTCATTTTCTTCTGTACAATGAATGGAAGGTTCAACTTAAAGTCAGGCACATTGAAAAACTATATTGACACAGTATTTAGACATCTGATGAAAATACACACAGTCACACACACATACACACTGGAATTCGAAATTCAGATATAATTAGGACAGGTGTATTTATGGACTTAATGTCTTAAGTATGCTTTTAAAGGCAAACAGAATACACACACACACACACACACACACACAAATGTGCGCACGTGAGTGTATTCTGTTTGCCTTTAAAAGCATACTTAAGACATTTTCTATATCAGAATATGTCACAAGAATGTACACAAAATACTCCTGTATTATAATATTTTCTAATAAGGGACAGAAAGCAAGTGGATTAGGATAGAAAGGAAGATGCAGAATAGCCATAAGAGTAGAGGAAAAACTGTACTCAGGATACATTGTTTGAGAAAATAATCTATTTTCAATAGAAGGGGGAAGGACTACTCTGAAGAAGAAAGAAGAAAGAGAGAGGGAGGGAGGGAAGAAGGAAGGAAGGAAGGAAGGAAGGAAGGAAGGAAGGAAGGAAGGAAGNAAGGAAGGAAGGAAGGAAACAAGGTAGGAAGAACCTGAAACTGAAGATGAAAAGGATTGTACAGTTGTGTTTCACGTTGTAGACCTTCAAATATAAAGCTGATGCTAGAGCATCACACTGGCTCCATTCAAATCTACAAACCCTTTAAGGCAAAGAATTTCTAATTCATGAAGAAGTCGGATACACTCAAGGCATGAGAGAGGCTTGGGACATTGCTACTGACACAAGTAATTATGAGGAAGAAACCAGACAGCCTCTGAGAGTGAATATAGACATCCAACTGACATCCAGAGTTAAATAAGACCTTCAGACACATAAGACAATCAAACTGCACCAGATGGCATGATCAATGTTTAGGAGGCAGACCATTCTCTAGCAGTTCCAGGAAGGAATACAGTCTTGCCAGTCCTGTTTCCAGAAATACCTCCTGACTTCTTTACATAAATATAAAAGGTGAATTGGGTTTGTGGTGCGCATCTGTTTTAGGGCGCAAATATTGCCTATAAGATCCTTCTCACTTGACAGGAAGTACATATGTATCTTGGCAACTTCCTATCATGACAGGGCACAGAACATTCCATTCCTGGTTCCTTCACCCTTCCAGTGTGCAGTTGAATTATTTATCCCTTGAAGGCCTTTCTGGACACTCCTCATTCCATGTCCTCCGTCAGAGACAAACTCCCGCACCAATAAGTGAGAACAATGGCCTTTTCTGTCTTCTATTTATCCATGATCCTTTTAACATTTATAACCAATTACTCAAAAACACTATTTTGCATTCGTAGTTTGCAATCCCATGTTACTATCAGCATATGAGAAGATGCATCTGATTTATTTATTAGTTTTTCTTTTGGGAGGATGGGGGTGGGGTGGGGGAGACTGTCTGAAAAGTTTCTGTGTTCTTAAAGTCGCATGCTTTTCATTTGGCTTCATCTGTGGAAAATTTACTGATCATTTTTAAGAATCACACACCAAAGTTTTATAAAACAAACAAAAACAGTCAAAATTATAATTTTATATGTAATTATAAAAATTTACTTGTATATATTTTTAATTTCCTTTGGGATTTTTATACTTATTTAGGCCATATCTACTGGCTCCCTATTCTGTTTTCTGGAACTGAACATGTCATAATTTTACTTATAGTCTAGATGGTAGAAATAGAAAATAAAATGAAAATAAATATAAATCAATAATTTTAAAGTTAAAAAAGGTATAAGAATGAACAATGATAAAATCAGTAGGGAAATCAGCATGGTAAGAATAAATTAAATGGATTTTTATTTTGAAAAAATCAAATTATATAGTACATAAACTTGCTTGATAGACTTCATATGAGAGTTTATGAGAAATTTCTAATAAAGTAAAAGCACTCTGATAGAAATTCCAAGAGATAAATTATTCAACATGAATGAATACATTGTGAAAAGTCTGATCTTAGAAATCAATGAGGAACTCATAATAGCACACACATTTTCAGTTAAGGTCCACTAGTATATAGCATTGTTCTTGCATATAATGTTGTAATAAATATCTAATCTCAATCAGGGTCTCTACCCCACCTTTGATGATTAGAATCCCAGGTAAAAGACACACAACTTTTATATTTATAATAAGCTGAGTGCTGAGCAGATATCTACCCTCTAAGCTATTAGTGTTTACTTCCCTATAAACAACCCTGAATTCTAACTTGCTATGGTCCATTTAGGCTTCTCTTAACTCTTAACTCCAGTTGGCCAACCCTCATTGTCCATGTTTTTGTTTTGTTTTGTTTTATCTGAAAATATACATTTATTTTTCTATTTTTATTTTTCACTAGTCATTCCATTTATTTACATCTCAAATGATACTCTACTTCCTGGTTACCCCTTCCACCAACCCCACAGTCCAAATATGCCCTCCTCTTCCCCTTTGCCTGTATGAGAGTGCTCCCACACCCACCCACACTCTCCTGTCCCACAGCTTCAACATACCCCTCCTACTGGGCATCAAACTTTCCCAGGACCAAAGGCCTCCTCTTTCATTGCTGTCAGGCAAGGCCATCCTCTGTACATTTGTATCTGGAGCCATGGATCCCTCCAGGTATACTACTTGATTGGTGGTCTAGACTCTGGAAGCACTGGGGAGTCAGGCCAGCCTATATTATTATTCTTATGGGGTTGCAAACCACCTCTGCTCCTCTAGTCCTTCTTCCAGCTCCCCCACCAGGTTCCCTGAGCTCAGCCTGGTCGTTGGCTCCAAGCATCCACATCTGCATTGGTCAGTTGCTGGTCAGACCTCCCAAGGAATAGCCATACTAGGTTACTCTAAGCAAGCACCTGTTGACCTTGACAACAGTGTTGGGTTTGGTGTCTGCAGATACGATGCATCCCCAGGTGGAGCAGTCCCCAGGTGAACCTTCCTTCAGTCTCTGCTGCATTTTTGTCCCTGTTCTTTTTTGGACAGGAACATTTCAGGGTTAAAAATTTTGAGATAAGTGGGAAACCCCATCCCTCAACCAGGGGCCATGTCTATCTTCTAGAGGTGGTCTCAACAGTTTCTATCTTCCCCCTTCTCTGCACATTTTGGCTAAAGTCATCCCATTTGGTCCTGGGAACCTCACATTTCCCTGGTGTCTGGGACCCTCCGGTGGCTATCCCCAGTTCCTCATCCCCCTGCTACCTATTTTTGTTCCATTTCCAGACCCTCTGTACCTATCTCACATCTCCTCCAGTTCTTGATACTGCGAAACTTACTTTCTCTTCCTCCTCCTCCTTTCTTCCTCCCCATGTCTCTGTCCTTCCACCTCCCACAATCATCCTGTTCCCCCCTCAATGCAGGACAGAAACATACACACCCTGGTCTTCCTTTCTTTTACTCTCCATATGGTCTGTGGGTTGTATCATGGGCATTGTGAGCTTTTGGGGTAATAGCTACTTATCAGTGAGTACCTACCATGTGTGTTCTTTTGTGTCTGTGTTACCTCACTCAGGATATTTTCTAGGTCTCTCCATTTGCCTGTGAATATAGTTGGGGAGAAGAGAGATAGGTAGTGTTTTGGTTGCCAGGTTTGGGATCTGAGGCAGGAGACCAGGAGAAGAAGGCAGAGAGAAGAAGATGCCATGAAGTAGGTGAGTTATGAAAACATGGCCATGAAGTCATTGCTTGGTGAAGTCATTATTTGACTGTGTTTTCATGACTCACCTACCCCATGGCATCTTCTCTTTCTAGCTTCTTCTCCTGGTCTGCCTCAGACCCCAAACCTGGGAACCACAACAACACCTATCACTCTTCTCCCCTGCTATATGTTGTGCATATCTTTATTCTCCATTTAGAGGTAATTTGGGGGTAAGGTTGCATAGCATCACTTAGACCTACATTTAAATCTACTTGTCCTGGGGGCAACCAGGGACAGTATTTAGCATTACAATAAATACCAACAGACCAAACCTTATCATATACCATGCAAGATACTGTTATTTACATCTTCCCTGAGTATATGTTTTAACCTGCATGATCATAGTAGATCACTTGTTTCAATCCCTTGATTAATTTTACTATTAATAGATGTTGAGGTGTGAACTTCTGTATATTGTATGAATGTTGTCTCTGTATGTTCAATTGTTGATTGCTAAACTACCAAGGAAATAAGGACTAACTATCCAAATCATGGTATTGGTATCCTGAAAGCCGATTATTGCCCTCATATTTTGTAAACATTCACTTTCCTCACTAGCTGATTGGCTTAATAATGAGCTCATGGCCAATAGATGAGGCATGGAGGGAGGGCACAACATCCAATGCAGAGAGAGGGTCTTTGGGAGAGGAAGGAGAAGCAGGGGAAGTGTGAGCAGAACATGGAGAGGAACAGATTTACTGTGGCTGTGAGAGAGGTAAAGAACTAGCCACTTAGCAGTATGTGGTCTACAATAGTCAGGATAGCTTAGATGAGCTATTATGCCTAAGCTTTAATAAATATTAATAAGCCTCTATGTCATTATTTAACAGCTGGTGGGTACAAGGAAGTCCTGCTATAAATAGATGATGTCATGGAAATGACAGTGCTGGGTAACTTTTGTAACAATATCATTTATCACCTATGGTAATTCATCGTTCTACTTTTTCGGTTATATTTGTATGTGTGTGTTTAATTATGAATTGTCATTTTCCTTTGTTAAGACACATTATGTGTTGGTACAAATAACTAGTGACATAAAGTTCACATTTTACTTGAAAAAAGTTTACAAATATGTAATACAGAACACATCATAGCTAGACAAGGCTTAAGTCTCTACAATGCTATGAGCTTCTCCCAACTGGAATAGGCATTCAGAAAGGAAGCTGTAGAGCTGTGAAGTGTCACAAATTTTACACTACCCTGAGAGGTTTGTGGGTCTAAACCACCAACCAAAGAAAACACACAGAGGGACTCATGGTTCTAGCTGTGTTTGTAGCAGAGGATGGCCTAGTCAGTCATCAATGGGAGGAGAGGCCCTTGGTCCTGTGAAAGTTCTACTCCGCAGTGTAGGGTAATGCCTGGGCCAGGTAGTGGAGTGGGTGGGTTGGGGAGCAGGGGGAGGGTAGAGACGATAGGGGTTTTCAGAGGGAAAACCAGAAAAGGGGATAACATTTGAAATGTAAATGAAGAAAATATCTAATAAAACATAAATACTTAAAAAATATTTAACACTTCCAACATCAAATATATCTTAAAGACTTATTCAACAAAATAAAAATGCAAAAGAATCCATCACAGAATTAGAACTAGAAACACAATTGACTTTATATATTGTTTCATAATTCATGTACATACCTGAATTCCATCTACCTACATACCCTTATATTTAGACTTTTTCTTTGTTCTTTTTTATTAGATATTTTCTTCATTTGCATTTTAAATGCTATGCCCAAAGTCACCTATGCCCCCCCTGCCCTGCTCCCCAACCCTCCTACTTCCGTTTTCATTGTTTTAATGGGTTATACTGAGCTACATGTATATTTGTACGTGTGTGTGTGTGTGTGTGTGTGTATGTAGATATATATCCAGCTAGATTGCACATATAAAAGTGAACATTTTTTTCTTTCAGAAATAGTGTGACTTCACTTAATATTATATATTTTCAAATCATCAACTTTTATATAATGTAAGTAAGTACATTTTTAGAGCTGAGTAGTATACATATACATATATATCATATACATATGCATATATATATATATATATATGTATATATATACTCATTCTTACTTGATGTACAACTAAGTAGATTCCAATAATTTGCTGTAGTGAATAAACCACCAATAATGATAATGAAGGCGCTAATGCCTTTATAACAATGCTAGAAAAACTAAGAAACTAATCTTTCAACAAACCTAAAAGAAGACAGCCACAAGAA
>NC_034602.1:60907905-60915503 GCF_900095145.1 Mus pahari
AAAAAAAAAAAAAAAAAAAAAAAAAAAAAAAAAAAAAAAAACAATGCTTGGAATTCTCTGAGTATATGACCAGGAGTAACATAAGTGGGTTTTATGATGGTACTATTTTTAATTTTTGAGAAATCTCCAAACTGCTTCTACAGTGACTGATCAATTTTTCACCTTCACCATCAGTGAATAAAGGTTCCTTATTTTGTCCAGCATTTGGTCAGTTTTGCTGATTACAACAATTTTGAATGGGAAGAGGCGGGGATTTACACAACACAAAAAAACTTGTTTTAGAAGCTTATTCTATATAAAAGACAGTGTATATCTTCTTCATGTATTTACACAAGTGTTTTCATACCTTTCAGGAAATATGTAGTAAAAAATAATGTCAAATATTGTCTCTTATCTTCAAATGCATACTGAAGATTTTTAATATGTGGTGACTGTTTGAGGGGAGAAACAAGATATTTATAAATCAAAATCTCAAACATTAAATTTTACCAAGTGAAGACTCAGGAGCTAGCGGCAGTGGTGAAAGTCTGCTAGCTCAGAGAGGCAGAGAAGCACCTGAAGGTGGACCTGGAGAGCTTTAACACATTAGATTTGGATACCATCACTTTTAGATGTTAAAAAAAAAAGCATGCCCAGTAAGTTTGCTCTGTAATAAACAGTAGATAGTACAAATACATGAAATCAAAGTTAGACATCATTCAGTAACTGTAAAATCAGTTATGTAATTAATAAATTGATAATAATTAGATAACTGACTTAGCAAATCCATTTGGAATTATTAAATAGACAGTAACTAGATACAGGATTTGAAAAATTCAAACAGCTTTAAAAAAGAATTACTAAAACAAACTGAAAATCATCTATTTTGGAAAACATCTGGAAAAATAAAAACTTCCTAATATCCATAATTTAACTAGTAACACAAACATTTTAAATATATTAACTAATGTCTATATTATCCAACAGACATTGTAGAGTGTAATTCTTGGAGATGAGTGGAGGACATCTGGCTTATCTTCCTGTTATCCTGGATTTCTTCCTGATGGCGTTTCCAGGAGTCTCAGAATGATCTAGAGAACTTCACTAAGTTAAGTATACACAGCTATAGTTGAAGGTGCTTACTTGGTATTCACTTATGTTTAGTGTTCATAGCATGTTGGAGAGCTATGCAGAAGTGAAGCCCTAATATGTACACAACATTCCCTGTGAACAGTTAACACTATGCTTCGGGGTAGCACTATGAAGGTCACCAGAAAAGCCAAAGAACCCATGGATAGTGTTTACACTGTTTCCTGAGCTACAGACCAGGCAGAAAGATACCTGTGACCATTCAGATAGGGACAGGCTTCTGTAATGATACCCAGAAGGGGCACATTTAATGGTAGAAGTGGTCTTTTGAGTAAAGGTTTCTGAGACCACCACATTAGTAAACCTTTAAAACAGAATTCAAAGACATTTGTACACTGAGCAAGAAACTTAGTCCTCATTTGAAAATTGGCAGCATACCCTTCAAATAACATTATTGCTTTCCCAGCTGAAATTGTATGCAAGTAAGTATGATGTGTTTTAATGTGAAGGAACATCTGTAGGAGGACAGATTTACACACAGAGAGGGAGAGAGAGAGAGAGAGAGAGAGAGAGAGAGAGAGAGAGAGAGAGAGAGAGAGAAACAAAACAAAACAATAACAGTATTTTAAAACTGAACTTGGAACATCAGAAAATACAAAATACCAGCAAAGATTCTAACATAGGAAACATGATTTCCAATAATCATAATAAATCTGAAAATAGATACTAAAAGTTTAAAAAATAAAATGAAAACACAAGTAGTAGAAATGGTTATTAAGATGACACTATAAATCCTTTGAAGGGCTGGATTCGTGGCCATAGGTCTAAGGATTGTATACTTCCTTTGTCTATCTTCTCAAAAAAGTATTGCCTAGATTCCCCCTACATTAGTTTATTAAAAGAAGTTTTTGTGAACTTTGCTAAATGCAAGCAGAGTTTATAGATTCCTTAGAGAAGACCATTTTTCTCTAACGCTACCTCAGTGAGATTATTTTTATTTCATGATCCATTGCTTACTGTTAATGCTCAATCATACGCTACATGGTTGTTTTGCAATTTACTTACCAATCTGCTGATAAAGACAAACACAATTTTATTCAAAACAGCAGCTAGTATAAATAAGGTTGTTATGGTAGGAAAAGCAACAATACCAACCAGCCAGACCCCTCCAAGCTCCCAGGGAATAAACCATCAACCAGAGTGAACTTACCCATTTAGCAAGCTCCCTTCTCTATTACTGGTATCTCTATCCCTCTGGTTCCTTTCTAGAAATATTTTTTTGGTCAGGTCATCACATGACTTTAAAGTTTTATTTCCACTTCAACTGAAGTTATTAAATATTTTGTGGTAGCTTTGGGAAAATGCCTGTTAAATATATCGTTCCTTTTTTTTTTTTTTTTTTTTTTTTTTTTCATTTTGGAATAGAAGAGTTTATCGTCCTTACTATTTTGTAGAGAAACTATGCTCTTGGTATGAATTCTTCTTCACATATGCATCTTTCCATATTTTCTCACATAATATGAATGTTTCCTCATTAAGGTGTGATTTGGTGCAAAACATGTTACTTCTTATCCTTTCCAAGTCATAATGTCTTTATGTTGTTTTAGCTTATTATTTTTGGTCTAAAATAAGCACGTTCTAACTAAAACTCATGCATAGTCCCCTTTATTGAGAATACTTGTATTTACATACAGGTCTATGATGTGCCTGTGACTCCTTTATGAAAGACATGGAGTAGAAGTCAATGTTTGCTTTTAGATCTAGTTAAGCTTTTCCTTAGCTTCTCGGCAGTGTTAGGGATCAAACTCAGGACTTTATGCATGCTGGGAAAATACTCCACTACTGAAGCTCATCCTCCTATGCTCCAAAATAGTTTGTGGAATATTAAATTGTCTCACTGTACTTAAATGATATTTGTGTTACTAACCTAATAAATATATGTGTGTAGGGGACTTTTGGAGTCCACAGTCTGTCACATAGTTCTGTTGGTCCCTGTGCACAAATCCTCCACAAACATAACCACTGAAGTGTTTTAATTTGTCCTGATGAATTTGTTTCTACCTCAACTTTGTGATCATCTTCACTGACAAATCTATAGTCAGTTTTAAGTACAAAATATTGATGTTCTATTAATGGTGCATTATATCTATGGAGTACATTGCAATTGATGACTTGTGGTTCAGAATTTTTGTATTTGGTTCATTAGTAAGGCATATGTGTGGTGTGAATTGGTCACTTGAAGTGATGCCAGTACTCTCATAATTAAGAATGGGATTTTTAGAGCAATGATGCAGAGTAGAGTGACAGGAAATAAGAAAGTTTGTATTGACAAAAAAGTAATTGAATTCTTTTGCCCTCAAATGTGTAAATGTATGTGCTGATGAATTTGTTAAATTTATTTAATCATTACATGATGTGTAGATGAGTTGAATTCATGTACTGTCTCATATTGGATACAAGTATTGGATACACATTTTGTATATCGTAAATGTATAAGTTCATATGCTTTTATGCATCAATGAAAATGAATTTAATTAACAGCTAGTGAGATGACTCATGAGAAACAGTCAGTTCTTATATAAAATGACAAACTTAGTACAATCTCCTGATCATTCCATAGGGATAGATGGGGATTCTAAGGCTGTCTATTAACCCTCACATGTGTTCTGGCAAACAATTATTCACACACACACACACACACACACACACACACACAAACACACACAGGCACACACAGGCACACACACACAGGCACAGGCACATGTACACACACACACACACACACACACAAGCACACATTCATACACACATTCACAATCATACACTAACAATGAATACACAAAATAAAAAAATCTTAAATGATTTAAATTATTATATACATACATATATAAATAAACACAATTCTTCCATCAATGTTAAATACATTAAATTTTATTGCTTATATCATTTCTCTCTGTGCATAGCTGGTCTTCTTCAGTCTTGAGTAAATATATTATCATTTTATTTGTGCATGTGTTTACGTGTAGTATTTTCATGACAGTGCCTGCAGAGGCCAGGAGGGGGAATCAGGTCCCCTGGAACTAGGATTGCAGAGGATTTGGAGCCTGATGAGATGAATGTGGGGAACTGAGTCTGGGTCTTCAGGAAGAGCAGCAAGTGGTCTTAACCACCAATCCACTCCTCCAGCTCTTCAACCTCTGGTCTCAGGGACATGGACAGAACAGTGTATAATGGTCACACCACTATTTTCATATTGAGATCAAAGAAAAAAATTACTTTTTTTCTAATTGCCTTTTTAAAGTGAAAGCACCAATGAAGTAGTTCCTTAGTCATAAAATATTGAGGATTTTCTTAAAACCTAATATGCCTCCATTTACTGATTTTTGTAAAGCAAATAAGCCATGTAATTTTTCAAGCCCTAAGTTAAATTGCACTAAATCTGAAGAGCTCTTTCCATAACATTTACAAATTTTTCATTCAATAAATATTTTATCAAAGAAAGTTTTTAACTCCATAAGAACTGTGAAATATCATGCCATATCATAGAAATTGCAATTAACAAATTGTAAAATACTACTAGAAGACCTCTTTAATTCAGACATTAAAGATAAGTGATTAACTTAGCCATTTCTATGTTTTAGTAGATCTTTCCAGAATATTTGCAAATTTAATATGTAATAATGAGTGATATATGCTAGCCTAACTTCTTTGCCACATTGGACTGTATCTAAGACTATTTATTGCAATATTCTAAGAATTTGTTCTTTGCCATTGTACTCAATTATATAAAACTGATTCTAATGTTATAACACTGTATATTCTCCAACTTGATAAAATTTCATTAGAAAAATTAATTTTAATAATAAAGTTATCACTGCTAGCCATATAGAGTTAAGTCAGGAAACCTAATAAAACTATGTAACAAGATGAAGCAACAGAATCAAGTCTCTGTATAGAAATATATGAAGCACTTTGGTCTTGATAAGAAAGATTATGTGTTTCTATGACTTAAAAAGCTACATGTGGTTTTAAGAAAATTATTGATGTTCTTGAAATACTAGTTTCTACATTTAGGAAATAACAGTTTTATTAATACTAAATTCATGTGCGCGGAAACTAAATTAGAAAATACTTGCAAAATGTTTATTATTACTCCAAAATACATTATGTGCTGTATAAATTTTGTTTGTTAATAATACTAACATAAAATCCTATCCTTTTTTTCATGCTTGCTTTTTTGTTTATTTTATTGGATATTTTCTTTATTAACATTTCAAATGTTATCCCCTTCCCCAGTCAGCTCCCCCACCCAAAAAAACCTCATATCTCATCCCCTCTCCCCTGATTCTATGAGGGTGTTCTCCCACCCATCCACCCACTCCTGACTCCCTGCCCTCAAATTCCTCTACAGTGGGGCATCAAGCCTTCACACGACCAAAGGCCTCCTCTCCCACTGATACCCAACAAGGCCATCGTCTGCTACATATGTAACTGGAGCCATGGTTCCCTCCATGTCTACTCCTTGGTTGGTGGTTTAGTCCCAGCTAGCTCTGAGGGATGTGGTTGGTTGATATTATTGTTCCTCCTATGGGGTTGCAAACCCCTTCAGCTCCTTCAGTCCTTTCTCTAACTCCTTCATTGGGGACCCTATAGGGAACAATGTGCTCAGTCTAATGGTTGGCTGCAAATTTGTCAGGCTCTAGCAGAGCCTCTCAAGAGACAGCTGTATTAGGCTCCTGTCAGCATGTACTTCTTGGCATCCACAATAGTGTCTGGGTTTGGTGACTGTATATGGGATGGATCCCCAGGGGGGGGCAGTCTTTGGATGGCCTTTCCTTCAGTCTCTGCTCACTTGACATTATCTCAATATATTTATCACCATATTTCATTACCTGGACATTATTTGTTTTTTTTTTTTTTTTTTTTTTTAAGACATGGTTTCATTATGTGCCCCTGGGTGGTATGGAACTCATGATATCGACCAGACTGGCCTCAAATTGATAGAGATATTCCTGCCTCTGCTTCTGAGTGCAGTTTCAATGTTTATGCTGTCATTCCTGGCCATTATTTGGATTTTCAAAAACAATTGTTTTGAGAAGAGTGTTGAATTGAATCTTGGCATCAGTAAAACACTAAATTTTAAGACAGACGAATTAAAGCATATATTCCTACCCATTGAAATGTGCATTATGACCAATTAATGATATATATATATATATATATATATATATATATATATATATATATATATATTGAAATACTGGATATAATATATCAGCATTTATTTATATAGGAGTGCATAGACCAATTCTAGTATCTTCTGAGAGACAAAATTAAATGATTCCTTAAAAGCAGCTAATGATATCCTGCTATTTTCACAGACCAGACTCTAACATAATCTACATCAGAGAGGATTCATCATAGAATGGATGGGAGCAGATGCAGTGACCTACAGGTAAATCAGGGGATCCTGCAAAGAAGGGGCAGTAAAGGTTGAAGTACATCTAAAGAACGCGCCCCACAATATCAACTAAGCTGGGCTCATAGGGGCTCACAGACCATGAAGCACCAATCAGGGAGCCTGTATGAGTCTGAGTTTGTCCTCTGCATATATGATATCATTGTGTAGCTTGGTGGGAGGACTCCTCGCAGTGGGAGTAGGGGTTGTCTCTGACTATTTTACCTTTTCTTGAGATGCATTTCCTCCTACTAGGTTGCATCATTCAGCCTTGATGTGGGTATGTCTCCAGTCTTATTGGACCATTGTTATGCCATGTTTGGTTGACATCCATGGGAGGCCTGCTCTTTTCTGAGAGAAAATGAAGGAAGAGTGGATCTAGGGAAGAGACCCAGAAGAGTGGACAGAGGGTGAACAGGCAGTCAGGATGTAATTAATATAGGAGAGCCAAATATGCAGGAGTGGGCGGGTTGGTGAGCAGAGAGAGGAGGGAGGAGAGGGGGTTCTCAGAGTGGAAACCAGGAAGGGGGATAGCATTTGAAATGTAAATAAGGAAAATATCTAATAAAAAATGCAGGCCGGGCAGTGGTGGTGCACGCCTTTAATCCCAGAACTTGGGAGGCAGAGGTAGGTGGATTTCTGAATTGGAGGCCAGCCTGGTCTACAGAGTGTGTTCCAGGACAGCCAGAGCTATAACAGAGAAACCCTGTCTCAAAAAAAACCAAAAGAAAAAAAAGCATGTAAATATCAAACAAGTAATTATTCAAACTGTGTTCTCCAGTCTTTGATGTTAATTATCTAATTATTTCACCATCTGAATGTAGCTTGCCTTCTTAGATTTGGTCTATTGTCAGAAAGAAGGAAACTTTAGCCTGAGAGATTTTTAGGGTCTCTGACATTCTGATATATTTGTGACAATTCTTCTGATGACTAATACTGAACTGCAGGGATTTGACATGGGTACAAGGAATCTGGGAAGTCTGAAGAGTATATTTGGGAAAAAATGTGTTGGATAGATATGCATACCTCTCTCTCTCTCTCTCTCTCTCTCTCTCTCTCTCTCTCTCTCTCT
>NC_034602.1:60915553-60926406 GCF_900095145.1 Mus pahari
TCTCTCTCTCTCTCTCTCTCTCTCTCTCTCTCTCACACACACACACACACACACACACACACACACTTTGATTTGAATGATTACTAGTATTATTGTTATGTCTGAGGAACTAGGCCATTTCTCCTAGACTGAAACTTGTGATCCTCCTACTTCATCCATACAAGTGTTGATTCTGATGACATGCATTACCATGTTTATGTAAGAAACTTAGACACATCTTTTGATAGTTTGTTTTTAATGCTTAACAATAGAAAATGCTTCATAATATGGAAACCAGCATGTCATGTGAACTAATATTCCCAGAGCTGATTTTATTTTTATATTTATCTTCAGTGTTTGTGGAAAGTAATCAACAATTAAGAGATGAATAAACTTGGGACAATGTAAGGTCATCATTTTCCTGAGTAGAATAGAAGTGAAAAATGCACATTGTTAGATACAAATATAAAAAAAAAAAAAACCCGTATCATAGGTGATAACAGTTATTAAATCTGGTAGACATCAGTGGGTTAGGTTATTTTTTCACATTCTGAAGACTGCCAAGTCTTTCTCCTTTGTCAAGAGAGGGAGAATCTTCATTCATCACTGTTTGAGTTTCAACACCTTCTTCATTGTAGGTACTCACCAGTTGCTGGGAGCTAATTGCTTTGGCCCTCAGCATTGGTCGATTTTACCTCTAGCCATGCAGCCTTTGAAATTTCCATGATTCTATTTCAGTCTGTGTGGAATTGTGATTGAGACTGTCAGCCAAGACTAATGAGAATGAGGTGAGGAATTTTATTAACTTTTAAACAAGCTCCCAGCCTTTCTAGAGATCCACTGGTGATGAGTCATCCTTCTATTTCTGTAGGACGATCAAGTCTGAGTTCAGAATAGAAACTTGGGCTGTGACAAGACTCATTTATATAACATTTTATATAATGCCAAAGTGATATTTTAATTCATAGTGTATCCCAGAATAAAAAAAGCTCTGAATTAAAGAAATAAAGAAGCTTACAGAAAATATTAATCCTGGAATATAACCCACCTTAATAAAATAATAAGTGAAATCTTCAGTAATAATAGTAATAATAATAATAATAATAATCTGGCAACACAGATACAACTTTGGGATTCTATGATCTCAGATTCTAGTGCTTAGTAACTAACTACTTCCTTAGGTTAAACAAAATTTGATCCAGTTTGAAGCTAAGTTCCCATCACAGAGGTATTTTTGAACAGATGTTAACTGCAGCAACAGTTAAATTTTATGGGCAAAGAAAGAAATGTCAGTGCACAGCTACTACTGCTAATAAAAAAAAAACCTTCTTTTGTGCAGAACAATTTTCATAATTATAAAATATTAAAACACATAAATATAAAATCTAAGATCATAATTTTTTAAATCCATCAATGGAAAGTTTAAAAGTATATGTTAAGAGTGATTAATCTTCAGGTTTACTAAAACTTTCAAACATTACCATAATTGATTCTTCATGGCTCATACTAGATTAAAAATGATTTCTTCATTTACACTATAGTTGTTTTCAATGATATCCTGTAACAGTCATACAGAAACATTAAATTTAATCTCACAGATCCTCGTGCGTTAAAGTTATATAAATGTACCTTTCCTTTCCAATGGATTGTGGGACCACAGAGGCTATTATTACATTCTTGTCATTTAAAATACTGGTGTCTAGACTGATTGGTACTGAAATAAAATACATGGTTTATTTCGAGATTTAAATCTAAATTTACTGTTATCTAGGACCACTGGAATACACACAGTAATATAAAATATAAAAGATTAAATTTAAAATCATTTCTAACATTTTAATGCTATATAGTGGCCTGGACTATATGCCCTACTGTAAAGTCAAAAATATCCAGGTTCCAATTCAGGTGATTGCAATGTACATTAGTTTTGTAAATTGTCATGTGTTGTTTGATATGAGACCTGGTTCTGGAAGTGAGATTGTCCATCTCTGCCTTACTTATGGTTTATTGCTATGAAAACACACCAGGAGTGTGGCAACTCTTATAAAGACAACATTTAATTGGGGAGGGCTTACAGGTTCAGAGGTTCAGTCCATTATCATCAAGGTGGGAGCATGGTAGCATCCAGACAGGCATGGCATGGGAGAAGCTGAGAGTTCTGAATCTTGAACTAAAGGACTCTAGAAGATTGGCTTCCTGGCAGTTAGGAAGAGGGCCTCAAAGCCCACACCCACAGTGACATACTTCCTCCACACCTACTCTAACAAGGATACACCTTCGAGTCATACCACACCCTGGGCCAGGAATATTCAAACCCCCACAATCTCTGTGCTTGATTTCAGATGGAAGCCTCTTTATGTCAAGAGTCCCCCTACACCGAGTCAGTCTGGATGCTGTTCTCTTCAATGGGAAGACAGAAAAAGTTAAAAAAAAAAATTCTAAGAATATTGAAAACAGAAGTAGAGTGTAAGCTCTTTCCAAAAGAAGTTACTCTTGTTTGTTCCATCATATGGAAATGCCTACAATGAGTAAGGAAAAGCAGAACTTCAGGAGAGAAGGATCTATTGCAAACTGTAGATGATTCGGTCAATAAGACACTCCTAGTAGGTTCTTGTTAGATGCACATAGGTGCCTGGTCAGCTAAGGTTTGCTACTCATCTGCTTCTCTCGATCCTGGACTTGCTCTTTATTATTTTACTTTGTCTACCATATGTTCAACAAATGATTCATTCAAAATAAAATGAAATATGGGTACTGTAGAGTCTTCTCTAGTACAGAGAACAACAATGGACTGTGCTTTAATGGGAAAGATAATTTACAATTATCAAATAAATTTAAGAGACAAGCATTTAGATAGCATATTTGTAAATTGTCATCGTGTCCAGTTATCTCCCTTTGAAATATTTCTTCCTAACATAATTAATTTTTCTAAATGATCATAGCATGGAATTTATGGCACCTGTATATTTTAAAGCAATGATTTGTAGTCCATCATTGGCAAATAAAAATAAATTATTAATAAATATTTCAATAAAGGCAATTATAATTAAGTTCAGTAGGTACACAAGAAAATAATTTAACAAAGTATCTTGTTTAGAATTTTTATTTTAAGACATACATATAACTGGGCAGTGGTGGTACACACCTTTAATCCCAGCACTTGGGAGGCAGAGGCAGATGGATTTGAGACCACTCTGGTCTACAAAGTGAGTTCCAGGACATCCAGAGAAACCCTGTCTTGAAAAAAAAAAAAAAAAAGAGAGAGACATACATAGATTAGTGTTCTACAGGCCTGACTATTACCTTAATATTTACTGAAATCTAGCACAGACTTAGTTTAATATGTGACAATCAAACATGGTAACGCTTAGAGTAGTGGTAGGCATGAAAATTAGGTAAACTGAGGTTCACAGTACCATTAGACAGTGTTACGTTCACTGATCTACTTGTGTTATATTAAATTATTAAGAGTTGTGAAAGACCCCCGAAGGGAGCCCCTCCCCCCCCCCCGCTCCAGTCTCGGGAAGGACGCGCACCCAGTAGGACACTGAGACCAACTTGCTGTAAACACATGAGGAAGTTTATTGAGCTCAGGCCAGCATGCTGGGGTCGAAACTCAAATGCCACGCAGGGGTAGAGGAGTTCGACCCTGACCTGAATTTGTGACAGGCTTATGAAGGCAGAAACCACAAAGGAGAGAGGAGGGTTGGGCAGGAAACAGGGGAAGTCCAAAGTCACACATTTACTTAACAGTTTAACAGTTAAACTATACCAGGTGTTACATTAAACAATGTGTTTTAGGGCGCAGGGACATTCCACAGAGGACAACAGTTAGGTCATGTTCTACTCTGTTACTCTGAGCAACACACACCTGGGGCATTGGGACATTCCACAGAGGGCGTTGGGACTTTAAGAATTGCTTTTATAAGTAGGTTCCGGGTGCGGTCACCTGCCGGGGACCAAGGCCCTTGAATGTAGAGGTCATGCCTTTTAAATTTTTATTCTTCAGTTGCCAATTTGATCTCAGTATTATATTTTCTTCACTATATTTCACACTGGCTTCTTCATTTTACTAAATACTTGACTTGTGCTTTTATATTTACTTTAGAAAACACGGGTATAATACCAAACTTACTTTGTCCCTTCAAATAAAATCTTTCAAGTTGGGCTCACAAACTTTCTAGTATATGTGGCAAACAAAAAGTCTTTAAAATCAAATCGTTAAGGAAATTAGCATCTTTCTCCCTTACCTCTGCTGGACGGAAGCCAAACTTAGATAAACCAGCTGCCAAACATAGGCTAATTGGTTTAATCTTACTGAGGGGCTTCCCTTTGTATGTCCACTGTACTTTCACCCCCAAATAACCTCAGCTCCTGAAACTCTTTTTTCTTAGTATCTATGGAGTTTAGAGTCTCTCTCTCTCTCTCTCTCTCTCTCTCTCTCTCTCTCTCTCTCTCTCTCTCTCTCTCCATCTTAGAAAAGCCTTGAATTTATAACTTGTCCAAACAATATTTCATGTTCAGAGATTACTTAGTAACAAGGAAACTATGCCTAAAACAAGAAAGAATAAATAATCTCGAGAATATACATTTACATTAACTTGATAAAGCATGATTCTATTGATAAAGGTTTGAGGAAGTTGAATATAGTTGTAACTTAAGGACATTGGCTAATGAAATTCTTTTTTTAAAATATTATTTATTTATTATTAGTTATACGAGTACACTGTAGCTGACTTCTGACACACCAGAAGAGTATATCAGATCCCATGACAGATGGCTGTGAGCCACCATGTGGTTGCTGGGAATTGAACTCAGGACCTCCGGAACAGCAATCAGTGCTCTTAACCGCTGAGCCATCTCTCCAGCCCGGCTAATGAAATTCTTAAACGACATTTATTGTACATTCCTGATAATATTAGTTTGGCTCTGAAAAATTTTCTAAGTACTGAAAGGATTTTTTGCTAACATATGTCACTGTAATTTACTATACAATGAACTCAAAAATGCTGTATCCATGAGTCTTAATATGTTACTTTATTTATGTGGATACTTTTATTATGTGATTACATGTATGAGAGGGCCACCCGTGGCCACACTTGAACAGGGTCAATCCTGAAAGGCAGGCTGGACTGGAAGGGAAAAAAGGAGAAAAAGAACGGGGCCAAGACAAGGAATCCTGATCAAAGCCCACAAGTTTAATAAAGTTCAGAGTTTATAAAGAGGGAAAAAGTCCATCCCCCACCACCCAGTTATTGGGGCCTCTTGTACAGGTGAGCCTGTATGTGGGCCTTGAGAATGTTGTCTCTGGAACATCTAAAAGTCTTCTCAGCAGGCAGTGGCGACGCTTTGAAGAGCAGTGGCAGGTGCAAACAAAGACCCGGCCTGACAGGTGGGAAGGTACCATCCCAGGTGGCCCTGACAGGTGGGAAGGTACCATCCCAGGTGGCCCTGACAGGTGGGAAGGGACCATCCCAGGTGGCCCTGTGCTTAGCAGCTGCAGAGGTCTGCAAAAGCCTGCTTCAAGGCTGAAGGGAGCCAACACATGTATTTTATAATGTATTTTATTATTATGTGTTTTTAATTTATGTTGCTTTAATTAATTTATTTATTAAGGTGCAACTAGATATTTTTAACTAATAAAAAAATCAAGAATATTAGCTCAGAAAAGTACATAGGCAAAAATAAAAACTGTTTTGGAATACCTTAATATGTTGATATACTGTATAACTGTAGAAATATGGCAACAGAGTAAAGCTGTATTTGAAATTATAAAGATATGAGCAATGCAGTGCATTGTTATCTTTAATAGCTTTATTTCATGCCTTATCATCATTATGAATGAACTCTTTCCAGTGTTATATAAAAATATTCAATGAGTTCCTGTCAAAGATACAAAGGCATCATAATCTATAGTTTTATACCTTTTTTGGGGGGAAAGATCTGCTGTGATTTTGAACGTTTGTGTTTCTCAAAGTCTCTGTGTTAAAAAGATTGGTCTCCAGCTGGCAGCATTATTAAGAATTGATAAATCCTTAAGAAAAAGGGTCTGGCAAAGAAATTTAATTGTAATTTAAAAGCTTATGTGGAAATCAGCCTTAGTTAATAAAAGTTGGAAAAATATAACTATGAAATCAAATACTAGAACAAGAGAAAATACTGATGCGCTGGAGCAGGAATGAAGAACTACACTAAGGAAAAGGGAGAGTAAAGCTTTGCAATTGCACACTCTCTACTCTGACTGTGCTAGAAACTGTTTTCATAGTGGATTGGCAAACAGTGGGTAACATCTAGTCCTAGGACCAACAGCCAGAGAGTCTGAAATTAGGTGAGGTCACCTCTATGAGGACAAGTGAGAAGCCAGGTGTAGTGTGACCAAAATAGAAGTTACCAAATTCAGCCAGCATTTGCTATAGACTTGACATTGTTCTTTAGTCTCCTAAGAATATTGTAAAACTGTAGTTGCACAATACTGAAGTGTAGTCAGTTTATAACCTGCTATGGCTGAAGTAAAATGATGGGCTACTTGAATCTGCCACTTTTATCTCTGTAACAGAAATAATCCCTTTCAAAATGTTAATGGGATTCATAGTTTTCTTAGTGAGTGTAGTTTTCGTATGGAAAGGCCTGAATATCAAACCTGGCCTGATGACAGAATCAAGTTTAGATTTTAGATGAAAAATAATCTGTGATATTAGAAACAAAACTGAATGGCAAAAATGACTATGGCTCTGTCGTAGCACTTCACAGGCATTTCTAGATTTCTATAAGTCAAAGAAACACTAACTCAAATATCAACAGTCTCCAAAAAGTCTCAAATTCAAAAAAAGTATCTATCTATCTATCTACCTACCTACCTACCTATCTTTATAATAATATATTATATAACTTATGTGTATATATAATTTATATATATATATATATATATATATATATATATATATATATATTTCTAGAGCAAGATGAAGAACATGAAAATGGTTAGCATTTCTGTTGTCTTTTTCAGTTTTCAGAAGATAAATATGGAGTAACTGTACAGCTTTTTTGTTTCTAGTTAAACTTTCCAAATTAATTCAAATGATACTTTACCGTAGCAATAAAACAACTTGGACATAAAGTATGAATTTTGACTATAAAATTTTTGCAGATTTTTGGTTGCTTGAAGGTACTTGTCCCTTTCTAGTTTAATGTGCACACAATTGATAGGGTCTCCTTAGACTACATGAAATACAGTCTGTTCTAAAACATATTTTACCCGATTTTGACAAGCAATTTTCAAAATGCCTCAAGTTAATGAAGATATTTGTTATCTACGAACTATAGTTCATTGGAAACTATCAAGTAATGACCATGCATTGACAAGCAAGCAAGGTGACTGTATGAATAATTTGTTTAGAAAGAACTCTCTAGTTCATGGGCAAGTGTGATGAGGTATTCATGGACTTATGTGGGTTTCCTGAGTTTTTCACTGTTATTCCTCAGCCTTGGTGCAGGTGAAATAGACTCACTATAAAAATACTTCTGTGTATATTGCTCTAAATTATATATTTTTTAGAGGAGTTCACTGTAAAATGGATTACCAGCACTCTGACAAAAAGCTATTCCTTGGATGTTTCAAATCTAATTAAAAATATCTTGCTTGTAAATGTAATTTGGTATACTTTATTGTTATAAGTAATTTATCCCTAGCCTAAAATGGCTTGCTATATGGAAAGCACTCAGAACTTCTTTCATCTGACCTGATGAATATTAACTAATAGGATCAGAATACATGTTTCTGCACATGTGTGTCTATGTGTGTCTATGTGCGTATGTGTGTGTGTGTATGCATGTATAATGTGAACATTATTGATAGCTCTCCCTTTAAAATTGCAATGGGGTTACATATCTCTAGACCTTATTCTGCACTTCCATAATTACAGACAAGCCATTTTCAGAATAGTATCATTCACAGTAGAGTGAACAGAGATTTCTTAAGAGATTTTTCCCCACAGAAAATATTTTGTCTATGTTCACGTTGTGATTTGTCAATGGGGAAAAATGGTGATAAACCAATAGTCACTGTCCAAATTGAAGGATAGGTGCATGACCCAGTGGAATCACTAGTTAAGTGGGTATTGCTTTCTAGTATGTATTTTTGCCAGAATTGCAAAACAGACAACTTTTAAGTCAAATAGTATGCTATTTCATACGTCCTCCAAATAAGTAGGCGAGAGTGCTCCACCTGACAGGCAAAAGGATGGAGCATTGAGTGAGAATTGTGCCAGCAGTAAGCACTAGTTTATTATTTTTAGTACAATGGGTTTAACATCGACACATAGAAGCTGACATGCTCCCATATGATACTATAGGCAAGTATTCCTGCAGTTATTTTAAAAAAGAAAATCCTAGAGGGGAGGGTAGACTCTGGATCTATTCCCCTTTCCTTACTCTGAGTGGGAGCTGATGAAATGGTATTAACTGGAGGAATATTTATCAAAATGGTAGACTGTAGACTGTGGTTTTCTGGAAAGAGAGTGGTGACCCGCAAACCTTTAACCCCTTCCTCACTCGGATGTTAGGAGAGAAGCCCACATCCTCCAAATAGGTGGCTAAACCCAGAGCAAATAATAATTCCCTTGTATTCCACAAATGTTAGCTTGTATATTATAGTTTGATTTGAGTAATTCAGAATGTATTAAATGCTAATCAAATTTGCTAGTTGCTAAACTTTGTTTATTCATTAAAATGAAGCTGTGAAATATATCTTAACAAAGCTATTATTAACTTCTCTCTTCACATTGAAAAATGCATTAAGATAACTATACATTAAAATGTAGAATTGTAGTATTTTTAACTACAGTCCTGCCAACTGAAATGTGGAGATTTGTTGAGAACTTATAATCTATAAAGTTTCTATTATAAATGTCTAATACTGCTTGAGTAATCAAGAACCAGAGATTAAATAGTACAGAGATCTAGAGTAAAACCCAATACTACTGGTTTAAAAAATAGTAACAATAGAATGACTCCTAATAATCTTCGGCTATACTTATAGATTAGTCTTTATTCACCATCATCAGAAAATCTTTTGCCTGCAGCAAATGTGAACAAATGCAGCGACACACAGCAAGAGAGTACACCAAGAGTGAGACTGTGGAACACAGCTGGAAATGTGATATCTCCAACAAATACCTTCCCTCAAAGGTCACAGGGTTGTCGCACCATTATTTGATGGTTCTATTTAAATTTATTATATATGTATATATTTAAAGATGTTTATACTGTATTAGCTTTACCTATGAACCCTCAAATATCCTTAGGTATCCAGAATATATTGCATGAAACCACGGTATATTTTTAATAGAAGGAGCCAAAACAAATGCCAAATCTTTAGTCATTTTGAAAATTGTTTTTGCAGTGTTATTTTTAAAAATATATTGATTATATTCACATCCTATATTTTAAACAAGGAAATATAAATATATAAACAAACAAAGGCATCAAAATTAATTTTCAGAACACTATAACTTATGAACACTAAAAAACATAAGACAAATGTACCGAAGATGAGAACAATCCCGTGAACTAAAAATGGACAAAGAAAACATGTCATGTCCATGTTATGGTTTTCAATATTCTATCTTTTAACAGTGAATGAAAAGAGATTATCAATATTTAATCTAAGACATAAATTTTTTTCCAATTTTTATTAGGTATTTACTTCATTTACATTTTAAATGCTAACCCCAAATTCCCCTATACCCTCCACCCTGCTCCCTTACACACCCACAACCCTTCTTGGCCCTGGTGTTCCCCTGTAATGGGGCATATAAAGTTTGCAAGACCAAGGGGCCTCTCTTCCCAATGATGGCTGACTAGACCATCTTCTGCTACATATACAGCTAGAGACACGA
This sequence comes from Mus pahari, assembly GCF_900095145.1. Lineage (NCBI taxonomy): Eukaryota > Metazoa > Chordata > Mammalia > Rodentia > Muridae > Mus > Mus pahari. The sequence goes on from NC_034602.1 coordinate 60,925,429, forward strand.
GCTCTCGGGGTGTTGGTTAGTTCATATTGTTGTTCTACCTATAGAGTTGCAGACCCCTTCAGCTCCTTGGGTACTTTCTCTAGCTCCTCTATTGGGGGCCTGTGTTCCATCCCTTAGCTGACTGTGAGCATCCACTTCTGTGTTTGCCAGGCACTGGCATAGCCTCATAAGAGACAGTTATATCAGGGTCCTTTCAGCAAAATCTTGCTGGTGTATGCAATGGTGTCTATGTTTGGTGGCTGATTATGGAATGGAACTCTGGGTGGGGCAGTTTTTGGAAGGTCCATCCTTTCGTCTCAGCTCCAAACTTAGTCTCTGTAACTCCTTCCATGGAAGTTTTGTTCCCAATTCTAAGAAGGGTCAAAGTGTTCACATTTTGGTCTTCCTTCTTCTTAAGTTTCATGTGTTATACAAATTATATCATGGGTATTCTAGGTTTCGGGGCTAATATCCACTTATCAGTGAGTGCATATTATGTGAGTTCTTTTGTGATTAGGTTACCCCACTCAGGATGATACCCTCCAGATACATCCATCTGCTGAGGAATTTCATAAATTCATTGTTTTTAATAGCTGAGTAGTATTCCATTGTGTAAATGCACCACATTTTCTATATCCATTCCTCTGTTGAGGGACATTGTGGTTCTTTCCAGCTTCTGGCTATTATAAATAAGGCTGCTATGAACGTAGTGGAGCATGTGCTCTTACTACCAGTTGGAACATCTTCTGGATATATGCCCAGGAGAGGTACTGCTGGATCCTACGGTAGTACTATTTCTAATTTTCTGAGGAACTGCCAGACTGATTTCCAGAGTGGTTTTACCAGCTTGCAGTCTCACCAACAATGGAGGAGTGTTCCTCTTTCTCCACATCCTTGCCAGCATCTGCTGTCACCTGAATTTTTGATCTTAGCCATTCTGACTGGTGTGAGGGGGAATCTCAGGGTTGTTTTGTTTTGCATTTCCCTGATGATTAAGGA
>NC_034602.1:60926826-60928447 GCF_900095145.1 Mus pahari
CCACTGGATGGTTTTAGCTCCCTTATCAAAGATCAAGTGACCATAGGTGTGTGGATTCATTTCTAGGTCTTCAATTCTATTCCATTGGTCTACCTGTCTGTCACTATACCAGTACCATGCAGTTTTTATCACATAAAGTTTACATTTACATAGAACTTGAAAAAAAGCAGGCACAAAGACTGACATTTTTTTCAGAGGTAAACTCACAAAAACAGGTAAGTACACGTATTTGCCTAAGTCCAAGGGTAAGAATTTGGACTAAAAATATTGTGAGGTGAAACTACTTGTAATTTCATCATGGTTTGGGGTACATGGTTTTATTACATTGAATTAGCTAATGTGCTTACTGTCTACTAATAATTATTCTTAAAAGCTTATATAAGAAAAATGCATATCCACTTTAATCTCTTAAAATGTAGACAGCTGTGGTAGCAGATATCACTCAGTTGGCAGACTGTTTGCTTATGCTTGAACCTTTGAATTCAATCTCCAGTGCCAAGAAAACGGTCCTGGAGAAGTACAACTTGTTTCTGCATTTGAGTGGTTGTGGCAAGATGATCAGAAATCAAGATCACCCTAGGTACAATATAGAATTCTGCATGAAATTGGATTTAATTAAACAACTAGTACACATGTATTATCTTCTACTATCTACCAGCTCATTTGACTCTATCTAAATTGTTGCATCTATCTGAATTTCATATATATAGAAAATATATGAGATCTTTTACTACATAGGAAAAATAAATATCACAACATGATACTCCTGTTTCTACAGTTATAATTAATAATCAAGGTTTCTACCATAGGTCTCTGGGCCATCCATCTCCTGGTTCCTGGCCACCCAAGCATGGAGGTCCTCTTATGGCTTAGACCTCAATTTAGGTCCATGTTTCTGCACTGGGTCCTTTGCATACATGCTATAGTTATTTAGCTTGCGTGTTTTCTGATAATAATAATAATGTGAGTGATAATATCTCTGACTGTTTTTATTGTCTCATCCAGCCTTTATATGAGGGTTTGTGCCTACTTTTATTTCATCTTGTCATGCTTATGCCATGTTTGGTTGCTATCCCTGGGAGACCTACTCTTTGTTGAAGGGAAACAGAGGAGGAGAGGAGAGGTAGAACAGGGACTCAGAGGAGTGCAGGGGAGCCAAGGCTGCAGTCAGGGAGTATTATACTGGGAAGAATAAATAAAAAGAAAAAAAGAAACAAGTCATACTTTCTACAATAACATCAGGGAAAAAACAATTTTCATAGCATTTTTATATGACATACTAATCAAGAATTTACTAATGCAACTGAATGTTATTATATTTTCATATTACACGACTGACTCTGAGTTTGAAACTTCAGGACAAATATTTCTACTATGAATTGTGTCAAATAAATACCATGGTGTAATTAGATGCAGTGAAAAAATTATCCCTTAGTTCTACAACTCTACCCAGCAGGAAATGAATTGGAAAGGATGTCCAGATGCCCCACCTTGCCATAGAGTCAAACAACAGAGATTGGCTAGAGTTTGCCAAAACTTGGGGCTGTGGACTTTGAGTGGTGTCACTGTGTGGGATATATTAAATATCTCTCTCTCTCTCTCTCTCTCTCTCTCTCTCTCT
>NC_034602.1:60929137-60950953 GCF_900095145.1 Mus pahari
TTTTTTTTTTTTTTTTTTTTTTTTTTTTTTTTTTTTCTAAATAAGTTCTTTCTCTCCCGTTGACATTAATTGTGAAATTCATTCATCTCAGTTATGTGGAAATATTAAATATGAAACTCCTGGTAAAGTTTAAGGCACTTCTGAGACATCACAGTGACTGCATGGAATGGGCATCAACAAAGAAACTTTAATACTCATCTTGTTCTTTAAGAATGTGGCCTGTACAAAGTGAGGCTCACTACTTGTCTTGTAATAAAAATATGTCCTGCATTCTGTGCTATCTAAAATTATCCACTTCACCAGAAAGAATTATGTGAGTTCAGCTTATTGCCTGTCTTCTTTAGGGTGAATTATATCAGAGTCAGTATGCATTTTGAATTAATTAACCCTCTAGAACAAACACAAAGTGATTGAAGATGTACCCTTTGCACATAAGTTTAGCCACATTTTAATAAGGATTACTCTGAAAATGACGAGAAGAACCACAACGGTGGATGATCAGAGTTGTTGTTGGAGGCATCTTTAAGAACCATAAAACTTGATGTCACAGTACTGTAATTTTAATCTCCTAAACACATAGAACTTCTGAAAAAAATTCTTCCCAAATAGTCAAAATTTGATTACTTTTAAAGTAGTCTTTTGTACTCTCATACCCTTAGCCAAATTGGTATACATTTCAAAAAAAAAACTGAAGGAAAATAAGTTATTTTAAGGTTAAAGATGGAAGAGAAACCAAGATGTTACAACATAGATGTGTGGTATTGGTGTTTCCCAGAGTTGGGCTCAGGGATATGTGACTTGATTTCACTTTTGGTTTGATACAAGAACTTCTGAGAGTTGATCATTAAGCACTACAGATATTTCATTCCTGGTTATTATTAGCAATTGTACGAATTATGTATAAAATAAAAACCACTGCACTTTTCTACTTTTCTGATACTTGTTTAGAAAGAATTAACCATCCCCTTTCCAGGAAAAATGTATTGAATGGGTGACAAATGGAATACTCCATATATGACTTCTACTTGATGAATTATTTTTATAAGATGGTAAAAGTAACCTAAAACCTCTTTTGAATGTCAATGTTCTCTCCTTAAAAAGATAGTGTAAATAAAGGTATAGTTACTTTGATTCTACTGTGCTTAATAAAGGTCTTTTGAGAAGATTAAATTACATGTGTTACTTTTTTTCAAAAAGTGGAAAAAATATGATTTGATGATGGTGCTTGACATGGATATATATATCTACTTTCTATTCTTGGTGAACCTGTAATTAATGACTGCAAACCTAAATCGTAAATCCTTCTTACATGGTGATTTGTTGAACATCTCCCAATGGGCTTTATATTTTCAATTTAAATATCGGAGAGTTTGATGAAACTTAAGTTAATCTATTAGACTCAATTTCTATAAGTCTAGGTATTCCACATTTTTTAGTTTTAAGACACATTATTTTAAGCTTTTTCCTACAGGTAGAAAGATGATAGATAGATAGATAGATAGATAGATAGATAGATAGATAGATAGATAGAAAAGAATTATAAAACAAAGTATTTCATTTTGTGTGTTTTGTGTGTAAGGGTGAACATATGCATACATGCTTGCAGAGGTCAAAGATCAACTTCCCATGTTATTTTTCAGGCACCTTCCAATTCCTTTTTTTTTTTTTTTTAAAGGTTCTCTCATAGGCCCGTGACTTGCCAAAAAAGGTTAGGCCAGCTGGAAATGATCTGCATGGGTCCTCCTGCCTCCTGAGATCTTGAATTACAAGTTCAAGTGATAAAATCTGGTTTTTCACAGTTTTTCTGGCAGGAAAATCATACTCATGTTTGTTCGGCAGTCAAGAGCTCTGGTACTGTGTGATCAATGATGAAGTGACTCTTTTAAAATTTGTTTTAGTTGTGATTGAAATGTAATTGAATTGCACATTGCATTTTTAATCCAAAGTTTATTTTAGCATAAAGCTCACCAAGGAGGATAGTCTGGCTAGTCTGAACAAGCCAAGGATCTTCCTGTTTTTGACTCGCAGCCCTGAACTTGAACGATGTGCCACCACACTAAACTGTGCTTATATGAGCACCTCCTGCTTGTATGTACACAGTTTTTTATTAACCAAGCTGTCTTCCCAGTCGCTGTCTTTGCTTTTTGTAAAATAAGAAATCCCATTTGCTCACTTTAAAGTATATGTGTTTGGATCATTTAAGTATAAGTCTAAGGGTACCTTTTACTAAGACTACAGAACCCATTATTATAAGTTAATTGTGAAGCTGTTAAAATTATGGATGAAATACTGTGGTTGCAATATATTGTAACTTGCTTAGGTGTATGTAATCAAATAGTATAAACAAGAAACAGCAAACATAAACCCATGTATTTTAGTCAGCATGAGAACATTTGAGTAGGTAGAATTTTATCTTCAATGTTGATATAATTTCCAAGAAATCCCACATGCAACTCATTTTAGTACAAATAAAAACATGCTAATTATTTAAAGATAAAATATGTGGACTTGAGAGACACTAAAATTTTGTGAAAATGTAATTAATTTTGCTAAATGTTAGATTTTTTATTACTTTTGTATATTTTTTAGAGTCCAGTCCCTACCCCTTCCTGGTCCACCTTCCCACAGTTCCTCATCCCATTCCTCCTCCCACCTGTCTCCAAGATGATGTCCCTGCCGGGCAGTGGTGGTACATGCCTTTAATCCCAGCACTAGGGAGGCAGAGGCAGGTGAATTTCTGAGTTCGAGGCCAGCCTGGTCTACAGAGTGAGTTCCAGGATAGCTAGGGCTATACGGAGAAACCCTGTCTCAAAAAAAGGAAAAAAAGAAAATTCAAGATGATGTCCCTATCCAGCCCCCGACACCCGACACCTTTATCAGTCTTTCCCATACCCTTGGGTCTCAAGCCTCTCAAAGATTGGCACTTCTTCATCCACTGAGGCCAGATCAGGAAATCTTCAGCTGTGTATGTGTCCTGGGGGTCTTCGGACCAGCTAGATCATGCTGCCTGGTTGGTGGCTCAGTGTCTGAGAGGTCTGAGGGATCCATGTTATTTGAGATTGCTAGTCTTCCTATAGGGTCGCCCTCAGCTTCTTCCACCTTTTCCCTAATTCAACCGCGGGGGTCCCCAACTTCAGTCCATTGGTTGGGTGAAAGTATCTGCCTCCTTCTCAGTCAGTTGTTTGTTGGGCCTCTTGGAGGGCAGCCATGCTAGGTTCTAGTCTGTAAACAGACCATAACATCAGTAATAGTGTCAGGTCTTGGAGACTCTCCTTGAGATTGATCCTAAGTTGGGCCAGTCACTGGACTCCCTTTCCCTCAGTCTCTTCTCCATTTTTGTCCCTGTAGTTCTTTTAGACAGGAACAATTCTGTGTCAGAGTTTTTGACTGTGTTTTAGACTTTACAAGTTCCCTCTCCCCACGGTTGGGCATTTCATCTAAGGTCCCTCCCTTTGAATCTTGAGAGTCTCTTACTTTCCAGGTCTCTTGTACATTCTAGAGGGTCCCACCACTTCCCCTCTCCTTGAAGTTGCATATTTTCATTCATTCTGCTGTCCCTCAGAACTTCTCTTGTTGCCTTACCCCAAACCTGATCATGTTCTCCTTTTCCTTTCCCCCTCCCCTCTCCCACTGAGGTCCCTGCTTTTATATGCCTCCCATAGTGATTGCTTTTTTTCTCCCAAGTGGAACTGAAGTATCCTCAGTTGGGTCCTTCTGTTTCTGGGGGAATCACCATCCCTGATCTCAAGTTGTACTACAGAGCAACAGTGATAAAAAGTACATGGTATTGGTACAGAGACAGACAGGTTGATCAATCGAATAGAATTAAAAACCCAGAAATAAAATCACACACTTATGGACACTTGATCTTTGGAAAAGAAGACAAAAATATACATTGGAAAAAAGAAAGTATCGTCAATAAATAGTACTAGTCTAACTGGCAGTCAATATGTAAAAAATTAAAATAGACCTATCTTTTTCACCTTGCACAAAGCTCAAGTCCAAGTGGATCAAGGACCTCAACATAAAACCAGATACACTGAATCTAATAGAAGAGAAGGTGGGTAAAATCCTGGAAAACATTGGCACAGGGGAAATTTTCTAAATGGCTCAGGCTCTAAGATTAAGAATTGATAAATGGGACCTAATAAAACTGAAAAGCTTCTATAAGGCAAAGGACATAGTCAATAGGACAAATCAGCAACCTACAGATTGATTAATGTGAAATATTTTTTAATTGATTTCATTTTTGTTCATGAGAAAATAAAAGCCAGAAACAAAAATGTTATTAATATTATAATAGTAGAATAAAAACTCCTGTCTGGAATAAGTCTAAGAACAATGTAAAATACATATAAAAAGAAAACCATCAGCAATGTTTATGGAAAATATTGTTAAGACACGTAGGACTTATAGGTTAGTTGATAGCAAGTTCTTATGATACAGGTGCCAGTTTTCTCTTAGAAGTACATAATGCATCAAAGTATTTTCCATTTAAATTCCAATAGTAGTGTTTAGGGAGATAGATAGTTAATATAACACAAAAACAGGAGAATAAAATAACAAAAGTATATTAAGAAAGAACTGCTGTGGACTAGGAAGAGGGAGAAAGACGGATGCCCTGTAGAATTCCCAGAAGAACATTCATCAAAGTAATATGGCATGTGCACATACATAAACAAACTGATGGACAAGAACGATACCCAGAAGCCATACCCCAGGTAAAACATAAAGTTCATTGCAGTAAATATTAACTACTTGATAAATACTCCAAAACAAAGATTTATAAAGAGATAATTGAGAAACTAGAATACGAGGATCAAATGGATGTAGGGATTGGAGGTCAGAATAAGGGCCAATGTCAGAAAGAATAGTTAACACTAAAAACCTTTGAAAACTACAGCTGTAGAACTAGTGTGTGTGTGTGTGTGTGTGTGTGTGTGTGTACACATAATATATAAATATATATGTATATATATATATATAATTTGTGTATACATATATATGCATATATAACATATATTTTAATGGAATCATCATATAATAACTGAGACAATGCCTCCAAGATATTATGACAACTAAACATCATGTGCAACAAAATACAACCTCTAGTTTTATGCCTAGTATATATCTTGTTGAATTACTTTTCAAAAAGTTCCACAGACATACCAAAAGGTCATAGGCTATTGCCAAACTATCTGTTGCCTTCCACAACATTTCAGCAAGCAAATCCTTATTGTAGCACACAATTGAGACAGCTAAAAAGGAACTGAGACCAGGGAGGTAGCAACTTTCTAGTCTTCATGGTCCTTCTCAGAGATGACAACACTCCCTCCACCTTTTTCTGAGTTAACTCATTAAGCAGGGCTTTCATTGGAGCCCAGTGATGATGTGGTGAAATATGATTGGCCAAGGATTTATGCACATAGGATTGGCACAAACACTGTATATAAGCTTATGACTTGGGTAATAAGCTCAGATCTATGCTCTCATTCTGGTCTCTGGAGTCAGATTTCCCAGGATTTGTCACATAACTCAGTCACTTCTCATCACCATTCTCTGTTTTGTTAACATAGAAAAATATCAATTAAATAACTCCTAATGATATATGTTGTGAACAGCCCTGGGGCTACTTATATTTGATGTTAATTCCACTCTCCTATGAGGTGGTGTGAACAAGGAATGAGTCAGCACTCAGGTGATTTTCTGTAAACCTCCTTCCCACCTTAATTTGTAAAATAAAGGAGAGTTGATGATTGGGCAGATAAAGGGAAGGTGGAATGGAAGGTGGGGAGAGAGAAGAAGGAGAAAATGGAAAAGAGAGAGGACCCAGAGGAGGAGGAAGAAGAAGAAAAGCAGAGCAGAAGCACATGGCCTGGAGAAACCACAAGTTTTAAGAGGTCTCATAGATGGAAGATGGTAGAGTAGTGATGGATCTGCCCAATCTAGGCACACAGCATGTATTAATATTAACTGAGTTGTGTTTTTGTAGAGAAATGAAATTTAAGGCCTGGGATTCATGCAACTTCTGTCCAGAGAAATAGTTGTTTGTAAGCTTGGAAGCCTGAAGCGGAGAGCACAGTGAGACAAGCCTGGGCACGCCCAGGCAGGCCATTGTTGGAACATTCCTGGGACTGAACCAAATGTTCCGCTAACCTGCCCCTCAGGTCTCCTAGCATTCCTGCCTTTGCAGGTACCATCCTGCAAATGTGTACGTTTAAATGAGCAAATCACAGGTAACCGTGCCAATTCTTGCTAGCCACCCTCCCCCTATAAAAACCCCTAACTTTCAGGCCACAAGGTCGACTTCCTCTATCTCCTGCGTGAGATATGAGTCCACCCAGAGCTCTGCCATTAAAGTACCTCGTGTGTTTACATCAAGAAGGCTTCTCTGTCATGTTTCTCTGAGACGCCCTGACTCCTGTGACCTGAGGACCCGAGGGAGTACCTCAGAGGGGGTCCTACATTTTCATTGCTGGGGCATATTTGGGTTGGAGATTTACCACAACAAAATGGTGCCCAATGGATTGATTTGAATTCAAATATCCTGAGATAAAAATTCACTGTCCCCCAATCTCAGAATCTGAATGGGGCTCTGGCAGTGACCTAGGCTGCAGCAGTATGAATTCAAAGCTGACTGGGTTTGAGAGGCCTACAGAGAATGGCGGAGAAGCATCTTTGCCCAAGAGAGCCATTCTGTGTCTGCTTCCCTGTATCCTTCACTTCCCCCCCTACCTCCCACACCTCCAAACAGGGACACAGACAAAACAGGTCTTTCTACACTCAGCTTCTCCCTGTGAATAAAGAATTGGGAGACAAAGTTACAAAGGACTCTGGACCAGGTAATTCACTGATATAAAGGGAGAAATATAACCCTTTGATACTTATGATATAAAGATGTATTGCTTTATTAAGTCTTACATTACACTCACATCCAGTCTATCATGGGCTCCATGGAAATTTTGGGCTTAAATCCTGGTTTGACAAGCTGCCTCTTATAAGCAGGTATAGTACTTAAAGATGGGAAATTTCACCTGTGGTTCAAAACTAGATAAGGAATCTTAGTCACTGACTCGAAGTAGAGAGAGCAGTGATAATTGCCTGCTATGAACAGATATTAATTAATAGAAGTCTGTGGCTCTAGGTATAGAGCAAAATTGATAGATGTTATAATAGATATTAATTAAATTAATGTCTATGGCTCCTGGTAGAGAGCATAACAGATAGATGGTATAACAGGATGGCTGCTCTAGGCAGAGAGCTTAACAATGAAAAACTCTATGCTTCCTATAGGTAGATATTAGTGGAAGTTTGAATTAATTGCTTTAAAGATGGTTAATGGTATATTGCTCTAATAAGTCTTACAGGATTCTCATATTCTGTCTAATGTGGGCTCCACTGGAATTTTGGGTTTAAATCCTGGTTTGACAAGCTGCCTCTTATAAGCAGGTATAGAAAGGAAAGGAAGAGAAAAGGAAAGGAAAGGAAAGGAAAGGAAAGGAAAGGAAAGGAAAGGAAAGGAAAGGAAAGGAAAGGAAAGGAAAGGAAAGGAAAATAGAAGTGTGATCAACTGTTTTAAAGATGGTAAAATAAAGTCTGCAGGTGACAAATACCCTCTAACATGAACTCCATGGGAATTTGGGTTGATATCCTGACATGATAAATTAGAAAGGCCTAAATAGGCTAAAAATGTGTGTGATTTTGAGTATTGTGGTTATTTTATTGTACCTCTGGGACAGAGGACAAGTTACAGGTTTTCCCTGGTTACTGGCTGAAGGATATGCTGATTTTGGGAAAAGGTTTGGACTTTATATTTTTGGAAAAGGTGATTAAGGTATTTACACCTTTCAGAATTATATGGATCAGATTTGATTGAGGGAGACCCCCTGGAGAACTAGATTTCAGAGACTCAAACAGAAAGGTTATCTTGATGATGTTAATATTTTGTTTTGAAATTTATATATTACAGAATATACAGTCTTGGTGAATTTCAACATCAGATATGCTGAACTGACCTGCCTGAACTCCTGATGCCTTGGTTTTTCATCTGGATCCAGTCAGGACACAGACATCAGAAACTAATACAATCATTGGTGTAGCCTTCTTAAGGCAAACTAACTCCCCCATTTCCCTACCTTTTCTCCTTCCTTCAAAAATAACTCAATGCCCATATTCAGCTTGAAGAAATTATGAAGAGTTGTCTTCCCAGACCCCCACGCTTTGGGACTGGGGGTAGTTATTATAGGTTGTTTTTGATACTAAAAATTTTGAAGTGCAGGGCTTGGACTCAGTCCTTCTATTGCTGTTATTATAAATAGATCTGATATGTTTAAGCCTGTGAGTTAAGGGCCAAATAGGAAATCCATGGCTCTGAGTTTACTGCTATGGGTTTTTCAGTTATTTTAATCAGAAATGGCTAGGTAACAGAGAACAGTCCAGATTACTTCACATAGATAGTTGGTTTTCAAAAACATCAGGAATCCACAAAATGTGATGTTTAATGTTATTTATTCACTTGTTGTTGGGACTAGTCTGCTCTGGACAGTCTTCCCTGGCTTGGACTCAAAGACACTGAACATCTTTACTCCAGTTGTGGCAAAACAGACACTAGGCATGAATCACCTCATTTCATCTACAGACATAATACTGTCCAACTAGAGGACACAATTACAGGTTAGGACAGCTTGATTCTGCTGAGTAGGCTAGTCCTTAATGTTCCTGTTTCTCTAAGTCTGTCAGATGACCCTAGCCATCAGGCTCCAGTGTGTTGAAGTAAGGAACTGTCCAAGTGATCAGCAGTATCTATAAATTGGCTAAGTTTTGGAAGCTGTGTTAGGCTTCCTATATATTTTCAGTTAATATCAGTCATTCTTGGATTTCTGATGGGGTTGAAAAATTACATAGTCTCCTAGCCAACCCAGGCTTTTTACTTTGAGAGGAACAGATTTGAGAGAATGGTTTTCAGATGGCATTCAATCTAAAGCCAAGACACAGCCAGGTGCAGAGTTATAGTCTTTTAAGTAAGGGTAGATGACAAAGGTTCTATTTAATTAACAAAGATGATGGTCTGGGTGGTAGGTCTCTTGTACTTTATAAATTACAAAAGGGTAATAGTTGTATTCAATTATATATGAGATAAAATAGTCTATTAATTGAATAGAAAGGGGGAAATGTGGATAGCCCTGGGGCTAATTATATTTGATGTTAATTCCATTCTATAAGGTGGTGTGAACAAGGAATGAGTCAACACTCAAGTGATTGCCTGTAAACCTGCTTCCCACCTTCCTTAATTTGCAAAATAAAGGAGAGCTGATGATTGGGCAGATAAAGGGAAGGTGGAGAAGAAGGTGAAGAGAGAGAAGAAGGAGAAAATGGAAGTGAGAGAGGGCACAGAGGAGGAGAAAGAAGTAGAAGAAAAGCAGAACAGAAGCACATGGCCTGGAGAAACCACAAGATCTAAGTGGTCTCATAGATGTGGAAGATGATAGAGTAGTGGAAGCTCTACCCACAAATAGATGACATGCAAAGAGTGAGAGATTTGGGTATCTGAAATGGGATGTCCTTATCAAATCCTTGCCCTCAAAGCTCAAGGATTGGTGCAAAAGAGGGAATGGAAGGACTGGAAGATCACAGGTGATGAATGACTTCAAGGAAACAGTGTCTGACACAGGAGCGTTGAGTCATTTGAACTCACAGAGACTGTGACAGCATGCATAGGAAGTATACAGGTTCAAACAAGGCAAGATCTCAGCACTAATGAGGGGAAGTGAACATACATTCCCACCACGAAGTGAAAAGGAACTATTTGTAATTGATAATCTAGAAAGTGAAAAATTATTTTTCTCCAATGGATTCTCACTATTCTATCAACCAGACTCCAGGGAAGGCTTTGTTCCCAACAGTAGTTGGCTAACACAAAATGAATTTCACAAGGTTTTGTTGTTGTTGTTGTTGTTGATGATGATGCTTTTTCTACTTTTGTTTTATCAGATTTTTGTTTGTTTTGGGTTGTTTTTTCTTTTTTTGGTTTTTGATATATGAAGAGGGGGGACTTAACGTTGGATAGGTAGGGAAGTGGGAATGATTTGGGAGGAGTCAGAGAGGGAAAAGAATGTAATCCAAATACATAATGTATTTTGGCAAATAGAGGAATAAAATTTCTTATATTTATTTATTTTTATTTTTTAGTTTGTTTTGCCTCCATGTGTGTCTTTTTCCCTGGTATCAGAGGAGCCAGAATACATTGCATCTTCTGGGTCAGGAGTTGCAGGAAATTCTGAGTTGCTATGTAAATTCTGAAAAGGTGAACAAGGAATCTCTAGAACATCAGATAGAAGTCCTAGCTGTCCTCTTACTCCCACATTTTACTCCTTTAGTGATGTAGAACATAGTTTTATGTTTTAAAGTTAATAAGAGAAAATATGGAAGGCACGTGACTTTTCCATTTAGGATAAAATAATATTCCGGAAGCTGGGAACAGAGAGACTTTCTTGTTTCAATCAAGCCTGACAGCTCAACCTGATTACAGTTCACTGGACCCACATGATAAAAAGAGGTAACTAACTTCTAAAATTTGTTCACACACACACACACACACACACACACACACACACACACACACACACACACGCCTCTCACAAGCAATTCATAAACTCTTGTGAGGATGGTGGGATTTGAACATAGGTCTTCATGCTTCCCTAACACGCTCTTTGTGAACTGAGACATCTTCTCAACACTTCAACATTCTTTTTATTATGTACACTGAAGGTAAGTCCCCATTGATGGGGACACACCATGCACTTCAGACACAAAGCCCAGAGACCCCAGAGCAGGAGCTGATCTGAAAAGCACTCTTGGAGTACTAGGTTTTGCAATATCAGAAGTTATTTGAAATATTTAAAAGATCATTTCAAACTACAATATAAAGTTGGGAATGCGGTAAGGATGTTAAAAAGTAGGTCTGAAAGTTACAGAGAAGAGTAGGTATGAATATAATTAGATACATTTATAAATTTAATAAAAATATTATATTATATAAATGGTTAACTTGATTTAAACTTCCCCTCTAAGGTTTGGCCTTTTGATTACTTACCTTATTAGCAGATACAGTCACTGTTTTGCAAACATCTGTACTGCTTAAGCTGTATATCAGAGGTCTAGTCCTCTTATAATTTTTATTTTTTCTGCCAGTGCATTTTCCCACTTAATTCTTTTCTATTTGGAAGGTATTTTTCAAGCGTGTCTGTGAATTTCTAATTGGATTTTCTATGGTGTCAGTTCTGTTCTTATTATTCCCACTGTGGTTTTTACTTTGACAATCATGATTTTCATTTTAATGGAATCTTCCTTACAACCTATTGACTCTACCAAACAATCCCCTTCTTAATTAATGGAAGGAAAAATGTCTTCTAACATGAAGCAAAGATAATATAATAGGTATTTTGAATATTTTTATATTGTAGGGCTTTTACATTAATATTTAAATACATTTAGAAATAATTTAGATAAAAATAGAAATTTAAAGTGATGCAGATTAAATGTACAACCCCACCATCACCACCATCACCACTATCATCACCACACACACACACACACAGACATGAAGCCATGTCTGTATTTTAAATTATTATTTGTTAGTGGGTTTTATTATTAAGTGATAGCTTGTTCCTGGTAGTTTAAACCATATGGCTAATTTTGAAAATATAAAAAAAGACTCTTTTTATTAATATAATAAAACAGATTGATTAATGGAAAGCCATGCTGTGCTGTGATATATAGCTCCATCAATCAATATATGATCTATCTCTATGTCATCTATTAATCTATCTATCATATATCTATAATTTATAGCAAACAAAGAAAAAATATTTATGACATGAATTCAAAGACATACCTGTAAATGGTGGGATTTGCTCTACTACCAAATGGGAAGAACTACATAATTTCCCTTGACAATCCATTCTCCTATTTGATTATTACCATCATTATAATACTGTAGTTGTTATATTAATCCTTTATATTACTATGATGACTCTCATATCAAAAAGCACAATAAAGTTATTTTTATGTTGTATGGCTGACAAGAAAATGGTAATAGATTTTGTATGTTTACTTTAAGGAATAATTTTGCCTTGTCAACTGTGATATACTGAACCCCTATTCTACAATGTTATAATATTTGGAGGTTGGATTTAGGTAGCTAATTACATCAGGAGGGTGCAGGCTGGATTGAAAAAGATTTGTAAGTACCCTTTTCAGATGTGTGACTATATCTTGTTTTCCCTTTCATGAAGTCTCATAATAGGAAGAAGCCACTAATAGATCTCAGATTAGTAAACATAGTGTTCTGGGATATTTGAGTGTCTAAAATGGAGGAATAAACATACTATGATATTTTGTTATATTAGCTCATGCCAGTAATCTCTCTATTGCCATAGCAAAAGCCTGAGATAATACATTAATAAAGAGGAAAGGTTTGTTTTGACTTCCAGCTTGGGAGTTTTCAGTCTAGTACCAACTATACTGCTTTTATAGGTGAGGCCAGAAGCACATCAAAGGAAGGGAGTTGGAGGAAAGCAAACTCTTCGATTCATCATTGAGATGCAAGATAAGAAATGCTCAGGAATCCAACATTAGAGCCTCTTCCCAGAAGTCCCCAAGCTTCTGCTAGTTCACGCATCCCCCCCAACACTCCCATTTCTGTACTTAAACATAGCACAAAGACTATTGATTACAATCTATATTTAAAGTAGAACATCCCTGAAACAGACTACAGTTTTATAGATCCTTGGTGATATTTACATCTCCTTATGTGATTGTTTCTCTTAAATGATTTTTTTCCTCTTTCTCTTACTAGCTTTTCATATATTTTAACACCAGAGAATATTAGGCAAATTCAGACGATAATAGATGATTGGATGGTACATACTACTTTGGCAAAATTTAATTCATGAGTGCGTAAACAACATAGGTGTCTAGTGAGGCAAGGTTATCTAGTTGGTATTTGCTTATGTATGGTCTTTAATACATTTCTAGAAATAAATTTCTGGTTGGTTATTCATATTGAGCCTCTAAACATCATCCCTGTGATTATTTTTAACTGACCTGGTTCTTCATAATTAACTACAAAATTTTTCTCAAGTGGAAGATAATTTTTAAAAATGTCAACGATACAGTGATATGATGCTCACATGCCTGAAGCTTTTCTCAGATCTACTGACTCTTCTTCTGTTCCCAAAGATGACATGTATTGGCTTTTCATACTCCTTCCCCGTTCAGGCCTCTGAGGTATCTTTTTCTTTCTACTGAAGACCATTTGTCTAAAAAGACACTTGCTACTATCATACACCACTCATTTGTTCCTACTTACTAAAAATTCCTGAAAGCTTCCAAACTTCAAGCATCTTTTGGGTAAAACTCCTATTTTCTACCTTTTTGGTATGATATATCACAGTCTGTTTGTGTTGATTTGCATGAGATGGTCTTCATAGCCTTGTACATTTGAATTCTTGGTCCCCAGTTGGATGTGCAATTTGGAGAGCTTGAGAGGTGGGTGTTTCATCTCGGAGGAGGAGGAGGTATGTCCTGGAGCTGAGGTTTGAGGTTTCAAGGCTTCACACCGTTCTGAGAGTGCTCTTTGTTTTAGAATGTGATGTGAGGAGATGCAAGCCCTCTTTTTTATGTTCCAACCTGCATGCCTTCCTGCCTCCGTCCACGATTAATGATTAATTCCTATTCTTCTGGAACCTTAAACCCAAGTAAACCCTTTCTATTAAACTTTGCTTTGTTCTTGGTGTTTAATCCCAGGATTAGTTAAATAACCAATATAGTATCTGCCCTCCCCCCCCTAATCCTCAAAATGAGTCACTTTATTTTATTAGGCTGTTTATTCTCTTTAGAAGCATGATGAAGATTACTTTAGTTAGCTGTTTTATGTACCATTTCAGTTCCTATATGGTTTTGGAAAATCACCAATGGCTTCTACAGGGCTAAGCATTCTATCTTTACTGTGGATGACAGAGGGCATGTAGGATCATTTGCTCCTCTTTGATGGAGTTTGACTTTGCACACAGCTGCAGGTCATTTCACTGCTCTCATTCAGGCAGTCAGTCACCTCAGCTGGTATTAGGACTCCAAGGTTAAGTAATTGCATGTGTTCACTTAACCATCGAAATGATAATTAAAGCTAGATCTGAACTAATGGCCTTGGAATTTATATTATCAGTTGAGAACTGTTACTTGACCTCCAAACTGCTATAGTTAACTACTTAATTTTTTTTAAAAAAAAAAAAAAACAGGCCTAACAAATATTACAAAATCAACATATCCGCAGAACAACTTTTTATTTTTAATTTTTTAAAATTGTATCTCAATCCACACTGTCTCATTTTAATTCAGGAGTCCTCTGTAATTTAGTTTATAGGGTCAAAGCGATGACTCACTCTGGAATCTTTTTCTTGCTCCCAAACTTATTTAAGCAGCAATGTAGTTGCTCCAATTTTGAAATGAATTCCTAGTTTGACTGCCTCTCAAAAAGTCTACCTGCAAGCTTGATCCAACCCTCTGTACACTTCCGCTTGGCTTATATCATTGTTTGCTTTCATCTTCCAAATTCTGGTGTTATTGCTGTCCTTGGGTTAGTGTTTTGAGTGAAGCAGCTAGAAGGAGATTTTCAGACTGTATTTCATGGTATCACTCCCAATTCCCAGTGCTTCAGTGTCAACCAATACAGAACCATAAGACCACTATACACAAATCTACCTTTCACAGTTTCAAGATTTACTCAATGTTATCCCTCCGTTGACTTCTGCCTACTTGGTCCAAGGCACTGAACTACTTCCTTTTCAGTGCACTTGAATATACTTCCTTTATTTACAATGCTTTCTCTTCTTGATTCTTATATCCCTTTCGGTATTTACCTTTCCCCACAGCATTTTTACAATGTGCTGGCTGTAATACCTACCCAACCATCCTCTAGGTGAAAAAACTTCTTGTAAAGAATTTTTAATGCTGAGTACTACTCAGAAAATTTAAAGCTTTGCCCATTAGTTTTCTATTCTCTGCTATTGTTCAAAACACCTGATATAATCGAATCTTAAACAGGAAACGTTCCTCAGTAATACAGACATCTGTGTAACCCATTATATAATTCAAACATTATTGTACTTAAGGTACTTACTAACTTACTGTTGTGAAGAGAGAACAGACTACAGGGTCCAAGTAATGGCTTACAAAGAATGGAACTGGTTTGGTTATTCAGAATGCATTATCTATGATAAAATCTATCCAGGAAGACATGACTTAGTAATAAGTATGACTCTTCTGTAACTTGTTATATAAAGTCCTGTCAAGACACCATTTTTGTGTGAATTTTATATATAAATGTCCTTGATATAAAAAAATGCTTTTCTTTCCCCTGAGTGATTGAAGTATGTTGTTGCATCTATCTGCCTGTGGCATTATAAATCACCCTTAATTTCTCTGCCTCTTGTGACCTTCTGTCCCTGGACACAGAACTTGATCACATTTTATTGACACATGGCAATCAGACCAAATACCTTCTGAGTTCCTAAAATAGTCTACAGTGTAAGATTTTAATCTTACTAGTTCCCAATTACATAGGTGTACAAAAAGAGGGTTCCTAAATTATTATAAGCATTTTGAATAATAAAGAAAGGAGTGAAAAAATTAGTAGACAATAAAATAATTTACTATTTATCCATGAGTATGTCCACAGCACTTTACTCAAGTAAACTATGAGTCAGAAATGGACTTTGGTCACAGAAATGAGTGTCTTCTTCATAAATGAATCAGTTCTGAACAGTTAAAGTAGGACCATTTTCCTTAGGCATTTTGGAAATTATATTCTCAGTAATGGTTCTATTTAGGTCCACATACAGCATTCACATGTTACTCAGAAATTGAATCTAATTTTAAAGATATATAAGAATTATGAAAGTATGAGGGCCAAATTCTTATCAGCCACTGGCTTGCAAATATTCCTTCAGTTCTAAAACATCATATTATTTGACTGAGCTTTTAAATTCTGGAAGGAATTTTGTGTTTTTATTCAAAACCATGCACTGGGATTGAGATGAATAACCTTAATGGAAAATGAGCTTTTGGGGGAATTGTGGCCATTCATTTTTGGTGAAATTAGTGCTTTCAGCTAATTTCCCTTGTTTTCTAAAAGAGAGAAGTGCCAGATGCTTTGCATTTTTTAGAAACAGTTTTCACATCTGCTTCAGGGCTTCAGTTACCAAATTATTTTTTAATTATTTTTTTAAAACATTCATTCTAGGATTTAACGAAGTTTCCCCCTATTTATTTCAATACATAGTTTCCATTCTTTTCCTTTTAATTTTTTCCCACTTGTTTCCTGATAGTAATTCCATCATTCAAGACTTTTAGACATGGACCATTTTTTTTGCTTCACTGTTGATAATAGAGTCTATATAAAAACGAATAAATTTGGTGTATATTAAGTGAATTAATTGCTCTTTTTACTAGAAAGGTGTGAAGATGCTATACGGTTAAAAGTAATATCAGACGGTATTTTTCTTAAGATTTAACAAAGGTCTAAACATCTGACTGCTATACACAAGGGATAAACAATGCAATGTAAAATGGCCAGTGTCTTAATGATGTGCTCTGATATTGATATGAGATAAATCCCACTGACAAGGACCATTTATTAATGGTTTGGTGCCCATTGCAAGATTGTTCAGAATTGAGGCTTGTTAGAGGGGATTGGCTCATGAAGGCTCTGCCTTCCTTATTGGTCTAATCCTTTACTAAGTGTCTCATTGGATGACATTATTGAACAGTAATAGAATATGAAAAGTAGTTGAAGAAGGAGGATCTTTGGGGGCTAGTTCTTATCTCAGGTTCTGCTTTCTAGGTATCTCTCTGCTTGCTGCAATAAGGTAAGAAATGCTGTTCAGCTGCACCCGTGATTTATGGTAAGCTGAAACATCTGAAATAATAAGGCAAAATATTCTCCTTTGCATTGTATCTGTAAGGTATTTAACACAGGAAGGGAAATGAACATAGTATGGCCCATTCATACGAGTCCCATTTTATTTACATCTGTAACAATGAAATAGTCTCACCCTTTCATTGTTACAAGTTACACAAATCATCACAAAATTTCAAAAATTAATACTTTTGAGTGATCTCAGAAAGAAACTATAGGTGATATTGATTTCCAGTCTATGAAATCATATTTAAAATAATATCTGTCCATGTTTTTTTTTAAATTTTTTTTAGATATTTTCTTTATTTACATATCAAATGTTATCCCCTTTCCTAGTTTCCCCTCCAAAACCCCCTATCTCCTCCCCCTCCCCCTGCTCCCCAACCCACCCACTCCCATTCCTGGTCCTGGCATTCCCCTATACTAGGGCATAGAGCCTTCACAGGACCAAGGGCCTCTCCTCCCATTGATGACTGACTAGGGGGTAAGTTCTGTAAGTGAGGATCTGTAAATGTGAGGCCATAGCAAGGTCCAAGACAGTCAGTACTATTTGGAGAAACCCTGTCTCAAAGAAACAAAATCAAAAACAAACAAGCAAACAAAAAACTAATATGTCAGTCTAATAAATTTACATTAAAAATTTATCTCATTCCTACTTAAATTAAAACTAAAGGAAAGCAAATATACTTATATATGATGTGGTACAAACAAATATTTAAAGTAAATTATCTTTTAAATAATTGAATATTAAGAGATTGAAGCTTATCACTTGGTGTCATATAATGAAGAATGACATTTATTGCTTATCAACTAGATAATCAATGTATTTAACCATTACACTTTGGGTGAATAGTTTTGCTTTGTTTGTTCCTTTTTGTTTACACTTGGACCAGGAGACAGAGAATGTTTAAATATCCTAAGCATAATTATTTGGACTGAGAAAATCAGACAAATTCTGCTCACCAGCCAGGAAATTTATCTTCCTGAAGTTTACTGTTTACTTCAGCATAATTTCTACAAGTCTCGTAGGAGTACATGAATTTTGATAAATTTCAGGTGTATTATTTGAAATGGAAATGGTCCCCTGAAATATATAGGACCCTGACAGTTTAGCAAAACAAAAGAATTAAGGTCTGACCAAGGGTCTATGACCTCTCCCATGATGGACATTTGGTCAGACTTACAGAACTATGTATTGATTCCTTCCTGTGAGTAGAGCCTCAAATCCAACTAGGGAGGTTGGACACCTCCAAACCTTCCACGTCACTCTCATAAAGTTGATACATATTGCCTAGAAGATTGAAATCATAGTTCAGAGGGATCACAACTTCTAAAGACTGGTGATGCCTGCGGTACTTTGAATAGGAGTGACCCCATAGGCTCATCAATTTGAATTCTTGGTCAATAGGGAGTGGCACTACTTGATAGGAATTAGGAAATGTGGCCTTGCTGGAGTAGGTGTGGACTTGCTAAAGAATATGTCTCACTCAGGGTAGACTTTGAAATTTTAAAAGCTCAATCCAGGTACAGTGCCTCATTCTTCCTACTGCCAGAACATCCAGAAACAGAACTCTCAACTTCTTTACCACCGTATCTGCCTGTCTGCTGCTGGGCTGCCCACTATTACAACAATGAATTAAACCTCTAAAGCTGTTACCAAGCCCCAATTAAATTCTTTTATAAAAATTGCCCTGGTCATAGTGTCTCTTCACAGCAGCAGAACACTGAAACCAACACAGAAGTTGGTACCGGGGAGCAGGGTACTGCTGACCATGTTACTTGTTGGCAGAATTAGACTATGGGGGTTTGGATTAGCAAAGTAGTTGAACATGTTAGATATAGGGCTTAATGGCTCATGCTAGTAAGAACATGGAAAAGGTTGGTTGGTACTGAGAGCAAAGTAGAGCTCATAAGGTTTCAGAGGGGATTACTAATTGGCCTAGAGACTGTTCTGTAGTGACAATTTCAGAATACACACACACACACACACACACACACACACACACACACATATACATTCCCAGGTGTGGGATATGGACTGCTTCAGATTGTGCAGAGTAGCTGATTATTACTTGATTCATGCTCTAGCCTGTGTGTCCTTTTGCCAAAGGTGGCAGATAGTTTCTGCGATTGTGGGACACTGGGAATTCTAGGAACTTTTCAGAGAGTATATAAATGCCAGTGTTGTTCCTGTTCACGAACTTCAAAAGACCAGCAAGGATCCAACTCCTATGCAATCACACTAGAGTCTGCTTTTTCAAGCATGAGCTTTTACTCACCACCAACCCTGATGGATCAGGACACAAAGGTGAAGCTTGAGCTCAGTTTCAAGCAAGCATTCATAGAGGTAAGCAAGTGTAAACTCTTAGCTACTGCTCCAAAGATGTGCCTGCCTGCCTATCACCATGCCCCCTGCCCTGAAGCTTATTGGCTCCCCCTTTGAAACTGTAAGCAAACCTCCAATTTAAGTCCTTTCTATCATAGGGTACCTTGGTCATAGTGTCTCTTCACAACAATAGACAGCCTAACTAAAACTGTGTGTGTGTTTGTTTCTTTCTTTCTCTTTCCTTCCTTCTTTATTTCTTTCATTCATTTTTAAAGAGCTTATCCCTTATCACTTGTAGTTATGATAACCTCAACTGATTCAGGAGAATAACAATATTGGACACCGAAAACCTGCTAATATATTACTCTATCTGTAGTAGTAGCCCATTAAATGCATTTTGATGTAATTACAGTCTGTTTCTTAAGAATGTGCATGTGAATTTTGGTACATGTTTGACAAGTAGATCAGTGCTACTCCACGATCTTCTTTTTGAAACCTGATATGAACACAGATCTGTATAGATAAACAAAATTTTAGATAAACAACAACTTGTTTTTAAAACAGGCCAATTAAAAGCTGGTATCAAAACTTCAGCATATTTAAACATTGTTTGTGTATTCAAATACAGTGAGAAGTCTTTTGCTTATAGTTGACCTGGTTGAACATTTTCATGCAATTGACTATTAAAACTTAGTGGTAAAGTTTAATGAAAACCTATTCAAATTTTCATGTCTCTTACCAATGTTTAGGGGAAAAATAATCATTTTTATATTTAAATGTTTATTATATTTATTTTGAAATTTTTTAAAGCAGGTTCTTATTCTGTAGCCTAGGGTCAATGAACTCATAGCTGTGTTTTTGTTTTTGTTTTAATAATAACTCTTTTCAGAAGTTAATTTACATATAGCATGTTTTGATCATATTTAACCTCCAAGTATTCCCCAATTCATTACCCCAATTCTTTACCTTTTCATTTTTTTAAAGATTTATTAATTTATCAAATATAAGTACGCTGTAGCTGATTTCAGACACTCAAGAAGACAGAGTCAGATCCCATTATGGGTGGTTGTGAGCCAGCATGTGCTTGCTGGGATTTGAACTCAGGACCTTTGGAAGAGTAGTCGATGTTCTTAACCACTGAGCCATCTCTCCAGCCCACCTTCTCATTTCTTGAGAAGTGTGTTTCACCTTTCTGACTTGTGGAAAATGTGTATTTACCTTCCTATTTTGTGGATGTGCTCTGTATGGTATTTTTGGGGGCTGTGCATTTTGTAGTCTTTGTATCTTGCCAGTTAGGGGTCACTGTGTTAATCACCATCTGCTGCAAATAGAAACTTCTTAGAGAAAGGTTAAGAAATGCATTGATCAACGGATATAATGATGAATCATTAGGAGTTGGTTCAATACTATGTTTCTTTAGCAGACTAATAGTAGTATATTCTCTCTTTGGCATATTTAACCATAGGGTCTTAGCTACATATTAGGGCCAAGCACTGATTTCATTCTTTGGGGAGGGACCTGAATCTAATCATAAGTTATTGGTTACTATCTTAATTAATTTTTATATAGCTGTAATAAAATACCAATATCAAAAGCAAATTGGGAAGGAAATGGTTTATTTTAGTTTATACTCTCAGGTCACATTCTATCACTGATAGAAGTCAGAGTAGAAACTCAAGACAGGGAGCTGGAGTCTGGCTTTAGAGCAGATGCCATGGATAAATACTCCTTATTGTCTTTCTCTGCATGACTTGCTCAACCTTCCACCTGATTTCTTATGCTGTCCACAGCCAAGGCAACAGAGGTGGGACTGCCCACAATAAAGCGGTCCTTCTCACATCCTTCATTAACCAAAGACATTCTCTACAGACTGTATTACATGCAAAAATAGACATTTTCTCAGTTGAGGTTTCCTTTCTGAGTGACTTTAACTTACATCAAGTTGAAATAAAAATACCATGTATAGTTACTCTCATAATGTTTATGTCACTGTTATATAAGTGGGTATGTCTTGCCAGGGCAGTTCTTATTGTGTCACATACAATTCACATCTTGGTATAACTGATGGTCACTTATGTCCTCTTGTAGCTTACACTGTACCTTCTAACACAATGAAAGCTAGTCAGTAGGGATGAAATTTCCAAATTCACATCAGATACATTTCTCCATGTTTTGTGACTCAACCATTAGTGGTTGTTTTTATTATCCTTTCAAATTGCTGGGTCAATGTTACAAGACGGCAGATTTCTCAGACTTCAGGAACCTTAACTGTCTTAAAATAAAGTTCAGTAACACATATACACTTTTAATTTAACACTAATGCCCCCTCTCACTTTACCACCATTTCTGTTATAATCATGTCTCCCTACCTACCAAAATTTCTATCAGTGTTTTTCCTCAACTAATCATTATGTTTTGTGATCTCCTGAGTTGAAACAATAAATTCTTTTTTTATTATTATTATATTATTATTTTCTTTATTTACATCACAAATGCTATCCCGAAAGTTCCCTAT
>NC_034602.1:60951913-60955289 GCF_900095145.1 Mus pahari
GGAGGAGTGTTCGTCTTTCTCCACAACCTCGCCAGCATCTGCTGTCACCTGAATTTTTAATCTTAGCCATTCTGACTGGTGTGAGATGGAATCTCAGTGTTGTTTTGATTTGCATTTCCCTGATGACTAAGGATGTTGAACATTTTTTCAGGTGAAACAATAAATCTGTTTGACAATGGATCTGGCATTATCCATCTGGTCATAGGCAGCTCAGCAGTGGTTATATAATTGAACACTATGTCTGTTCTTCCCAGAATCCATCAATAGTAGTTCAATAATAAAGCAGAGCCCATGAGCCTTGCCCCATTTGATGAGTGATTATTGATTGAGCCAATCTGGTATGGACCCAGTGCAAGTAACAACAGTTTCTGTGAGTTAAAAATGACAATTCTTTTATTTAGGTTAGAGTGGCTTTTCTCAGACTTTCCACAAGTCTTCTAGCTCTTAAACACATCCTGTCTCATCTTTCACAGTGTTCTGGAACTTTGAGGGGGTGTGGTAAACGTCTCATTTAAGGCTGAGCCCACAACCATCTTTTATTCTTAGTATCTTGGGCAACCAGGATGCGCTGTGTTCATCAGAGCCTTTAAGGAGCTTAAGCTCATTAAGGCTGGGGGTAACTTCTGAAAGTGAGGATAAACATAGAGATAAATCACGGTTCAATATAGACACAGTGTGGTCTAACATCTGCTCCCGATTATTCACAAACCTCTTCCTAACATAAATTTTAACCAATATTTTAAAAATAATCATCTCATGAAAAGTTTGAGGTTATCTTTATTCTACTTCAAGTAAATAGAAATTTATTTCTGCTGTATGCAAAACTATGTTCTTAATCAAAACGTCCCCCCCGTGTGATATAATAAAATGTTGTCTGAAATGATACACAAATACTTCAATTCTGAAATATAATTTTTATTTATAAATATATATATATATATATATATATATCAGTGTTTTGAAATAAATTATTTCATCAGAAATTTTCAAATGTATAATTTTTACAACTCATAAATTTAGCTGAATGTCTCCATCCAGAAATTTATTGGTCTTTCTTCCTTTAACAACCTTACCAAAACAAAAGAAGATATATATTTTCCCACCATTGATGAAAATATTATTCCTATTAGAGTTAGTTAGAAATTTGTTACTCTTCATAATATTAAAAAAAAAATCAGTTTTTTTTGAGGTGTCAGATTTAGGAAAAATTGGAAAACTCACTGGTGCAAATGTGTTATGTGAAGCCTGTGACTTGGCTCATTAAGGGTTAAGGGTGTAAGCTGTGCAAGTTTGATTACTTGAGTTCAATCCCTGAAACCCATAAAAGGGTGATCCCACAGAAATGTCCTCTCACTTCTATCCACAAGCTAGAGAACATGGACCCACACATAAATAATGATAATAACTTTATATGAAAGAGACCAGTAGTATTCCATGTAGTTGGCTTTAGTGATGGCTCTGTTAATAGGAGAGTTGTTTATTTCCTTGTATTTTGTTTGTTTATTTAGGCACTAAAATTTCTTTTGATGAACTTAGAATTATTGACATTTATTTATGTTTGCTTATATCTGTGCATTGATGAATAGTTATGTAGAGACCTGACAACAGATTCCAATGTCTTTAGTGCCATCCTGTTGACTTTGGCATTTCAATTTTGTTTTGGTTTTCTGCTTTTCTTTGTGACATAGCTCTAAATTCCCTCAACTTCATAAAATATGTTAAGCTTGACCACCAAAAAGCTACCCAGATCTTCCTATATTTGGCATGCAAGCACTTGGGGCATGTGCCTGTGCCACCTACCTACCATGTCTGGCATTTTTAAATGTGGGTTCTGAGAACTCAAGTTCTTGTGCTTGCAAAGTAATCAACAAATAAGATAAACCATCTCCCCACACCAAGCAATTTTTAAGTTGCTTGAAGGATTCAAAAAAAGATGGAAGATGTATTTGCCTTACACGTTACTTTAATGCCTTGTTTATATGATTTTACACAAGTATTCAACATCTTTTGATAATATTTACTCTCTTCATTCCTTCCTATGTTCCCTGAGGTCCTCCACGTTATCCATATCCTCAGCCATCTCTCCTGTTGCTTTCTCTTTATATTTTCTCCACAACCCACTGGTTTAATTTAGAGCTGCTATTATGCACCCAAGGGTGGATGATAATCCACCCACTGGATCATAAAACTAGAAGAAAACACACCCTTGAAGAAAACTGAATTTCCACTTCCACAAGAGCCATCAACAACCAATACCTATTAGCTAGGACTGGAATCTACTGAGTCTTCTCATACTCATGCTTTAATGTTGGTGGCTTGATATTAAACAGGTAAACACAGGGGCTGTGAGTACAGGAGTGCAGTTGCCCTGGTATTTCCAGAAAACACTATTTCATGGTGGTCTAATCTAGTCCCCAGCACTTATAATCTTCTTCTGCCTTTACTACAAGTTTACCCTTAACTTTAAGAACAAGTGATAGGGAATTCTAGAAATGATTCGTGATACAAATTGGAAAGGAAAAAGTAAAAATATCACTATTTACAGATGATATAATAGTATATATATAAGTGACCCCAAAAAATTACACCAGAGAACTCCTAAACCTGATGAACAACTTCAGTGAAGTAGCTGGATATAAAATTAACTCGAACAAATCAGTGGCCTTTCTCTACACAAAGGATAAACTGTCTGAGAAAGAAATTAGGGAAACAACATCCTTTACAATAGTCACAAAATTTATAAAATACCTCGGTGTGACTCTAACTAAGGAAGTGAAAGATCTATATGACAAGAACTTCAAGTCTCTGAAGAAAGAAATCGAAGATCTCAGAAGATGGAAAGATCTCCCATGCACATGTATTGGCATGATCAATATAATAAAAATGGCTATCTTGCGGAAAGCAATCTACAGATTCAATGCAATCCCCTTCAAAATTCCACTTCACAGAGTTAGAAAAGGCAATTTGCAAATTCATCTGGAATAACAAAAAACATAGGAGAGCAAAAACCATTCTCAACAATAAAAGAACCTCTGGTGGAGTCACCATCCCTGACCTCAAGCTGTACTACAGAGCAATTGTGATAAAAACTGCATGGTACTGGTACAGTGACAGACAGGTATATCAATGGAATAGAACTGAAGATCCAGAAATGAACCCACACACCTATGGTCACTTGATCTTTCACAAAGAAGCTAAAACCATCCAGTGGAAAAAAGACAGCACTTTCAACAAATGGTGCTGGCTCAACTGGTGGATAGCATGTAGAAGAATGTGAGTTGATCTATCCTTATCTCCTTGTACAAAGCCCAAGTTCAACTGGATCAAGGAACTCCACATAAAACCAGAGACACTGAAACTTATAGAGGAGAAAGTG
>NC_034602.1:60955589-60957794 GCF_900095145.1 Mus pahari
ATATATATATATATATAACTCAAGAAGTTGGACTCCAGAAAACCAAATAACCCTATTAAAAATGGGGTGCAGAGCTAAACAAAGAACCCTCCACTGAGAAATACTGAATGGCTGAGAAGCACCTAAAAAAATGTTCAACACTCTTAATCATCAGGGAAATGCAAATCAAAACAACCCTGAGATTCCACCTCACACCAGTCAGAATAGCTAAGATCAAAAACTCAGATGAGAGTAGATGCTGGTGAGGATGTGGAAAAAGAGGAACACTCCTCCATTGCCGGTGGGGTTGCAAGCTGGTACAACCACTCTGGAAATCAGTTGGTGGTTCCTCAGAAAACTGGACATAGTTCTACCACAAGATCCAGCAATACCACACTCCTGGGCATATACCCAGAAGATGCTCCAACTTGTAATAAGGACACATGTTCCACTATGCTCATAGCAGCCTTATTTATAATAGCCAGAAGCTGGAAAGAACCCAGATGCCTCTCGACAGAGGAACGGATACAGAAAATGTGGTACATTTACACAATGGAGTACTAGTCAACTATTAAAAAACAATGAATTCATGAAATTCTTAGGTAAATGGATGGATCTGGAGGATATCATCCTAAGTGAGGTAATCCAATCACAAAAGAATATACATGATATGCACACTCAGAATACCCAAGACACAATTTGCAAAACACATGAAACTCAAGAAGAAGGAAGACCCAAATTTGGATACTTCATTCCTTCTTAGAATAGGGAACAAAATACCCATAGAAGGAGTTACAGAGACAAAGTTTGGAGCAGAGCCTGAAGAAATGACCATGCAGAAACTGCCCCACCTGGGGACCCATCCCATAAACAACCACCAAATGCAGACACTATTGCAGATGTCAACAAGAACTTGCTGACAGGAGCCAGATATAGCTGTCTCCTGAGAGGCTCTGCCAGTGTCTGACTAATACAGAAATGGGTGCTCAAAATCATCCATTAGACAGAGCACAGGGTCCCCAGTGAAGGAGCTAGAGGAAGTACCCAAGGAGCTGAAGGGGTTTGCAGCCCCCTAGGAGGAACAGCAATATGAACTAACCCGTACCCCCACAGCTTCTTGGAACTAAACCACCAATCAAAGAAAATACTTGGTGGGCTTATGTCTCTAGTTTCATATGTAGCAGAGGATGGCCTAGTCAGTAATCAGTGGGAGGAGAGACTGTTGGCCCTGTGAAGGTTCTATACCTCAGTTTAGGGGAATGCCTGGGCCAGGAAGTAGGAGTGGGTAGGTTAGGGAACAGAGGGAGGGGGAGAGGATAGGGGATGTTCGGAGGAGAAACTGGAAAAGAGGATAAACTTTGAAATGGAAATAAAGAACATATCTAATAAAATAAAGAAAAAAAGAAATGATTGTTGAACATATAATCTTCTACCAGAAATGTAAACATGCCCCCATGGGCATGGGGCATGAGGCAGAGACTGAAGGAATGGCTCAACTTGAGACCCATCCCACCTATCTCTAAGACTATTAATGATACTCTGTTATGCTAGGAGACAGGAGCAAGTTGTCCTCTGAGAGGGTCCACCCAGCAGCTAGCTCAGACAAATATAGACACCCACAGCCAAACAGTGGATGAAGCTTGAGGACACTTGTAGACTTATAGGACAAAGGATTGTGGCCTTGAATTGGGTGGGTCACCACTGGAAGACCAACTGACTCAATTAACCTGGACCCTTGGGACCTCAAACACTGAACCATCAACCAAAGAACACACACAGGCTGCATCTAGGCCTCCCTGCACATATGTACCAGATGTACAGCTGGGTCTTCATATGGGTCCCAAACAACTGGAGTGGGAGGTATACCAAAAGCTGTTGCCTGAATATGGAATATATTCTTTTAGCTGGGCTGACATGTCTGGTCTCAGTGGGAGAGGGAGTGCCTAGCCAAAGAGACTTGAAGCACCAGGGAAGACAGAATACCCAGGGGGCTCCCACCGGCCCAGAGGAGATGGGGAGGGGGAATTATGGAAGGAATGTGGGACTGGGTAACTAGGATGAGGGCAGTGAGTGGGACATTATATGAATTGTGAATAAGTTAAAAAAATTAGATTTAATTCAAAAATAAGAAAAGGAAGAGGAAGAGGAGAAGAAGAAGAAGAAGAAGAAGAAGAAGAAGAAGAAGAAGAAGAAGAAGAAGAAGAAGAAGAAGAAGAAGAAGAAGAA
>NC_034602.1:60957879-60988246 GCF_900095145.1 Mus pahari
AGGAGGAAGAGGAGGAGGAGGAGGAGGAGGAGGAGGAGGAAGAGGAAGAGGAAGAGGAGTGCAGATCCCATCTCATTTGGTGTTGTCCATTCTACAATAATTCTTTTCCTTGCACTTTGAGTTCTTGTGAGTCTTCATTGTGGTTCTGTTTGTCACTTCTTCCTGTGGGGTGTCCTGGTACTAAAACACACCAGGCAGGGAAGGATGGCGCTAAGACTAGAATGGGTCTTTCAGCAGAATCCCAGTCCAGATGTGAATGCCAAAGAGAGAAAATCTTTGATGATTTCAGTGTTACAGATCTTTAGTGTTATAGCTCATTTAGATGGCATTCAACAAAACAACTCTTTTAGATAATATTCAACAAAACTGCTTGTTTGCATATACTTTATTGGGATGAATCAAGGGCTATGTATATGAATTTGGGATGCTGTTCTTCTTAGTGTCAAGTTTCATTAGCTGAGGTATAAGGTTCTAGGGATACCTCATTTGCATGGAGAAGCATTCCAGGAAGTTGACCCTATAATTTCACCAAGTATTCCATGACATTGTTCAGGTAGAAGATAGTGGGTTGACTGCCTCAGGTATGCAGAGAAGAAGCCCTGCTAAACTAAGTAAATGGAGTCCTCTATTTTGTGCTGAGCTCAAGCAAGCTCTCTGGACATGTCTGACTACAACCTTAACAGCAAGGTGCAACACTCCATGTTACCACTTTCCAGTGAATAAAGAAACTTCTCTGGTGAAGATGAGCACTGAACTAATTTGGCACCATTTAGCATTTAGTAAATATTCAGAATTTACCAAACTACTAAAAGTAGGTTCTCTAGCTAAGGCTTCTGGTCTCTTTACAGCACTGGCTATTGGTTCCATTCTGAATTTTAAATCTAGTCAGAAAATTACTGGCTTCCCTTACAATACCAATGGCATACCTTGCCAGGGCAGTCATTATTAGAGCTCTCACGGTTCATCACTGGGTCAAACTGTGAATGCCCTTTTTTCTCCAGCAGTCTGTCTAGTACAATTCTGCATAATGAAAGCAGGGCAGCAAGGAGGAAGGGAGCCCCCAGGTCAGCCTAATTTCTTCAGGGTCAAAAGCAATCGCTTGCATAGTTTTTAGGTCTCTGGATCTTCTGTGATCCACAACTCATAACCTGTTAGAGTGTCCTATTTCATTCTTTTGTGTAAAGGTTTAGAAGAAAGTCAAATCAAATACAATTTCATGCATATGAATATCATACTGGTAAGAATTACCGTAAGTAATATTTGTTTTCGAAATGAAGTGAGATTACAATTCTATAAATATTGAAGACTCTCCATGGAACCTTCCTTTTCTTGAACTTTACTCGAGATTTACTCTCAGTGATACACAAGTCCTTCAGGGCAATTTTTTCAGAGAAATTTAAACCCAGATTTTTTTTTTTTAATCTGTAGCTCAGAGTACGGTCTTTATTTGAATAAAGAATGTTTTATTCTAATACTTCTATTTTATTTGTAGATTGCTTCTCTTAAATTGTTTTACATTGAAGAGCCAAATTCAGGGCCTTATATATCCTTGGCAAGTGCTTTGCCACTAAACGACCTTTTTTTGTAGCTTTCAAAAACATTTTATCAAACTCAGGAGATAAGTTTAAAATTAAAAAAACTAAGTCTATTGAGCTATAAATCAGTTGGAGCTGTTATTCTACCATACCACTGTTTTTAATGGTAGCATTAATTCCCAAACGTCATGGTTTAAATCCCCCAAACATACTCTGATATAAGAGCTATGTTTATATTTGTACCATTCATTTTAGAATGACAAACACCTAATATGTTATAATAGCAGATTTTAATATATATATATATATATATGTATATGTAAACACACACACACATATATGTTATGATAGCAGATTATAATAATATAATAACACCAAATCTTATTGCTTATTATATCATGACCGAGGAGACACCATGACCAAGGCCACTCTTATAAAAGCAAACGTTTAGTTGGGGTTAGATTAAAGTTTCAGAGTTTTAGTCTATTATCATGGCAGTAACATGGCAGCATGCAGGCATTAATGGCGCTGGAGGAGCTGAGAGTTTTACACCTTGCTCTAAAGGCAGCCAAGAGAAGATTCTCTTCTGCACTGGGTGGAGCCTGAGAAGAGGAGGCCTCAAAATCCACTTGCACAGTTACACAGCTTCTACAAGAAAACCACACCTCATTCAATAAGGCCACAGCACCTAATGATGCCACTCCCTATGGCCAAACATTTAAAAATATGAATCTATGGGGACCTAATCTAGTGAAAATACCACAGTCTGGAAAATTCTACATGTGATATCACAGCAACTCTAAAACACTAGTGGTAATTGTCTTCCCTCACTAGTTAGCCCAGTGGTAGATGGTGTTAAATATGACCCTTACATTATTATACTTTCGTTGATTTCCTAATGGTACATCAATGGTATCACGTTCTTTTTCTTTAGAGAGGTTGTAAACATTTCATGTTTATTTTGAATATTGCAGATGATCTTTTAAAGATACCTGACTTTAAGAACTCCATTTGGGTGTCCATATAAGTGTCCTCTCATTTCTCCTCGATTATTTTGTTCATGAGATTTCCTTCAGTTATCACTTTCACTCTGCTTGGAGGAATCCCTGCTGTATTTCTGAAAGTATATAGTAAGCCAGTGTCAAACTCTTGCAGCTTTTTTTATATCCAAAAAGTCCCCCCACCCCCACCCACACACACACTTTTTGAAAGAAACTGTTTTGGGAAGAGGGAAGGCATAACACAGAAATCTACTTGCCCCAGATAGGGACCAAATGATTGACAGCACCAATGTTAAACCTGGCGAAACAATGAGTGTCATTGGGGTTTCTTACAGGAATAAGGGAGAGTGGTTGCAGACAGAAATTTCCCAAAGACAGCACCATCACCAAAGCACACTCTAGCATGTGTGACAGGTTGCTAACTCTGAAAACCTGGAACACACTGCACAGCCTACAAGCAGGTCAGCAAGTCAGAGGGTAGTCTTTCCAGGTGCCTCAGTTGGTCTAGCCTCTACCAGGATGTCGCTTGTCTTTGTTTCGTCTAAGCAGTTGGGCTTGTCTGTGGGTGACTCTCAAGGACTTTGTTGTTTATGTACTGTTGAGGTGGGTGGGTCCTAGTATACCTTGTCATTGTCAGAGACTTCCTTGGGTTATTTTCTTTGTATGTTAGTGAGCTTACATGCAATATTTCACTTTTCCTTAGAAGATCCTGCAGCTGAGCCAGTCGTTAGTTGGCTATTTCCCTCCATCTCTGCTTCATCTTTGTCTATGTGCTTCTTGTCTGCAGGAAAAATTTTGGGTCAAAGATTTTGTGGGTGGGACTCCAGTGGGAGTCTTGCCTGGCTACAGGAGGTGGTCACTTCAGGCTCCATACTGCCCATTGCTAGGAGTCTCAGCTAGAGTCACCCACAAAGACTCCCTGGATCTTCCCCCATGTAAGTTCTCTGGCACATCCTAGAGACTCTCTTCCCTGCCAATTTCCATTCTCATTCCAGGCACTCTCCCCTTGGCTTTCCCTATTCCTGATCATACAAACCCCTTTTTCTCCTCTCTGTCCTCTCTCTCTTCATCCACCTCAGATGACTATTTCCTCTTCTGAGTTAGATTCAAACATCCTCCATTGAGTCCTCCTTGTTTAGCTTTTTTGGATCTGTAGGTTGTAGCCTGAGTACCATGCCCTTGCCATAGTTCCTATAGTCCACCTTCCCCTCAGGCCATTGTAATGCTAGTGTATGGATGTAACTCAGCTACCTATGGTTCTAANTATCTACCCTGGTTCCTCTTTAGATCACAAACTTCCTTCTTCCTAGAGAGTGATAAATTCCTATGTAGGGCAGTGACTGGCTGCTTAGATCCCAGGGTCAGCTCAAGGACTGACTGCCCAGGATCTGATATGGCTATGTATTAAAGGAAAGCACATGGATCTGTTTTCCAACTAAAGCAAGGACATTGGAGCATTTGTTATACAAAATGCCACCATTCCAGGAGACCGAGTTTCCTTGAACTTTTTGCCTCAGGACAGCGCCCAGGTTTTGGGGGCCTGTTGGCACTTGTCACTACTGGAAAGAATGTAGCATCCATTTAACAACATAAACAGAGTACACGTACCACCCGTGGGTATATGTGTATACCCAAACATTGTTTCTCCATAAGGTCTCAAATTAAGTTTAAATATTTAACTCTGAGGTCTACTAAACAAACCTATGCTCATGTGTGTGCACTAGATCAGCAATTGCTACATTTTTATATCTTTATATATTACATTGTATTCTAAAAAGTTACAACCATGGAAGTTCTACCCCAGAGTTCAAAGATCTGTGTTCACTAATTGTAAGAATCTGAATAGATTCTGCACACATGTTGCTTTTAAGAGTCTAAGAGAGCCTTTATAGCTTAAAGTTAGACAACTTGAACATTATGAAGTTCAGTCTGAACTTCAGTTTGCTATAGTTCATGGTAGTTAATGTTCTGTCAATAGATGCCCAAAGGGCCTGTACACTCACATTTAATACATCAACCTAAAACAACATTACTAATCTAGTAGAATGAGTATTGCATTATAAATAGGTCTGTTAAAATCTCACCCTTTCGAAGTCTCTTTTGATAATTTAACAATAAATATACCCCATATTATTTGGTTATTAAATCAAGTCTCATAAGACTTCCACAGAAAATGTTATGATAGTCTAGCTCCAGTGACTACAACCATCAGAAGATAATCAAGTTGAAAGTCAATAAAATTTTTACTATTCTCCTTTTAATTCTTTCTGACAAGCATTAGAAGTGAGATTTTGGTATATGATAACCCTCACATTCTAGTCAACTGGGAAACATAAAATGATTTAACAGTATTTGTATTCCCTTTCAGGAAAATAAATCAGGTTGTACATTTTATTGTTTGAAACTAGAGTGATGTTATTATTCATCTTGTCTTAGAGTCTCTGAAATTTGCTCTGCCATGAAAATAAGGCTTTTAAAATAATGTGAAACAATTTGCTATCAATTGTCTTTGTAGCAGTAACTTATATAAATAGGTTTTATGGAAATTGCAGGTATTTTTTACACAATATAAGTAACCTTTGCTTGTCATTGTTGGAGAGAACATTTTATTGTTGCTTCCAGTTCCCTTTTCAGTCTTGGGTGATGATATATAACTGTTAAGAAAAATGTCTATGTAAGTGTGTTGCAGAGCTGATAGATCTTAAACTACATCCTTTTTGACCTGAGGTTTCCACAGTGCTACTTTCAAGACAAGAATTCAGAAAATAGTGGCAGTCTTTAATGTTAGCTGAAAGTTCATGTGATTCTAAAATATACAGTTTAAATTCATAGTGTTAAAATATAATTAGTGGCTGAATTGTTTGGAGCAGTTCTAAAGGGGAAATTATGAACAAACATATTTGAGCTGAAAAATGTAGATTAAGAAGAGGAGCCTTTATGTTGTACATATATATTAAATAGTATAATTGCAGCATGGTTAGGACATAACCATACATCTCTGTTGAGTCCCAGGCCCCAGCATTAACAATAAGTCATCACTAGCTGCCATATGTAACATAATCCCATTGTTGCTAAGAGCACACATCCTCTCCCTGAGCCTGTGCTATATTCCCTTATAAAAGGCCAGTCTCTCTTCCTCCCATCTCTTTTTTCCCTCCACCCTTGCTCAGAGACTGCCTCTGTATATGCTCTTCCTAATAAACCCCCCGCCTGAGATCTGTTGCATGGTATGACTTTGTGATGTTCATGGCTTAGACTGTAGCAGTAGTTTCTCTGGAACACAAAACAAAACCAACCAACTATCCAAACAAAACAAACAAAACACACACGCGCAAAACAAAATCCTGCTGTACATTTTAATCCTCTCACTTGATTTTTGAGAACAAAAAGTTAAGATCAAACTAGACTGCTAATTATAGACAGAGCTCAGCTGGTCAAGTGTATGATACACTTAGTTCAATCTCAGGAGCTCATAAACCAGGTGTGGTAGCAGACACCTCTAATTTTAGCACTCAGGAAGTAAAGAAATGATTTGAAGCTGGTCCGGGATGAATGAGAATGCATTAAAAAACACTAAATTATTCCATTCATCTGCAAATATATGCATTGCAAGGCTACCATAAGAAGTGGGATTTCAATTATCTATTTATCTGTTTGTTATTTCAGGATGGGACCTATCTCATAGACCACACATGAAGGACAAAAGACAATTTTGCAGAATTGTGTAGAATTTGCTGCTGGATTAAATAAAATTATTATCAAGACTGGGTATGAGAGACTTTGTCAATGCAACAGTAGCACTAAACAGTATATATATATATATATATATATATATATATATATATATATATATTGCATGCATCTGTTGGGGATAACAGTTTTCATAAGGAGTTTCCAATGGTGTCCTGATGCCCAGGTTTTCCAACACTCAATATTGTCCATTACTTGCTTATAAGAAGATTATTAGTCAATGACTAAAAACTCTTCAGATAAGTAGATATAATCCCTGAGTTGTTTGGTAACATGAGATTGTCTTATTTTTAAGATGTTATTGTGCTCTATGGATATGATTAAAGCAACAAAAATTTGCTTTCTCACAGTTCTGCAAGAAGATTATGAGTAAATTAGTTGTTGTGATAGAACACCATTTCGAAGTCTTGAATGCCCAGAATAGGCTGTGCCCACCACATTACTTCCATTTTCCTCCGTTTTGTGGTAACTTTTATTTAGTCAGAATCAGCAGATACAGAAAATGTCTTTAAACTCTAAAGGATGAGAGACTAAAATAGAGGGAATACTTTCATCTCCTTCTCTTATTCTCTCCATCATTGATTGAAATAAGTAGAATGCAACTGGTCTTTATGGAATCGGAAATATTTTAGTCACTTGGTGAAGCTGGAATAGTATAGTGTAAATAGCAAGAGAGAGAAACCAAGACAATCTAAAGATATTCACAATGTGGTATGGGTAGAAGATATTTCTAACTCATATCTACATTTGTGGTCACCTATACTAAGGAGTTTATCGCTAGATAAGAAATGCCAAGTGGTCAGTCCTGAAATCGCATACATGTGCAAGTAATACTTACATGACTGAAAAGATTGCACTCATGAATTCAAAGTGCGTTTGCATGTGTGCATGTGTGTGTGCAGCACACCGTATTTGAAGGAAGAGAATAGAGGAACTAGATTTAAGAGAGAAAGGCTAGAACAAGGGGGCCTGAAAAAGGGTTGAGTGAGAAAAGAGGAAGAGAAAAGTGATGTGATTATATTTTAACTAGAAAAATACTTGAAGATAAGAAATAACCAACAACCTTGGCTGTCATCTTTGGAGGCCTGCTGCACTCTGGTGAGGGAGCAGGGAGGGCGGGTCTTGGGAGAGGGGGCACGATGGGAGCTGGGATGAGGAAAGGTAGGCAAATTCTTTTTGGCATATATTATATGAAAGAAGAATCTATTTTCAATTGAAATTAAAAGTAAATAATTAAATAACAAAATAAAATTCATTCTGTTTTTGAACATTTCTTTGAAAGAAATAAGGGACCATTACATTCAGCAAATAGCTGAAATAATGATTGCCTAGCTAATGAGTTATTGGAATTTTTACCAGAACTAGAAAATTGTTATTCCCTAGTACAATGATAGAGGCTTATGTATTATTATCATATTTAAATTTTTTCTTTTTATACAGGGTCTTACTATGTATCTCTCCTGAGTCTGGAACTTGCTACATATACCATGGTGCCTTCAAAGTCACAGTCATTCTCCTGCCTCTACCTCACAGATGCTGGAAACAAAGGCATATGCAGTCGAACCATTATTCTTTCTAAATTTGCGTCTATAGACAAGGTAGCTCAACAGATTTTTATTTGCTCACAGTTCTAGTGAAGTGCCCTATCAAATGTCGTGCAGAGTTCATCTTCTCCTAGGATATAACCAGATGTCACTGTAACCCCACTTAACAATGAGATCACTACATCCTCATGTACCAAGGAGATCACTGTGTCTTCCCATAGAAAAAGGAGCAGTCATAGGCTGTATCATTTTTACTTTACAAGAAAATCTCTTCTGTACAAAAAGGATTTGCCCATTTGTGTCATCTTCTAAATGGCATTTTCAAACCTGCCATATGGGGAAATACAGGTAACTTGAATGGGAAATCTAAATTTTTATGTGTGGATCATATTCGCATACATATACAGTATATACAAACACAGAATAACAAGTACTGCTCAGGTACACTTTATTACTGAGCTTTTGCTCGGCAGCCTGGAAGTACTTTTAAAAGTATTATTTGAATCTATCTGAATAAAAGTGAATATTAACCTTTATTCCATGTACATCTGACAAGGATCCTGCTATTGTATGTATGGTTAGTGAATTCATGGGAACCCAAGGTTTACTTCGCCACAGAAAGAGCTACAGTGGCCGAATGAGCTTCCTGGAGTCTGCCCGCCTTCCTGCTCAGTGGGGATGGTTGTACTCTAGTGCAGCATGGCCTCAGACTTCGTCCCAGGATTGCTTCTTGTTACCAATGTGCTTTCTCATGTTTGTCATTCCCATACTCCTCATTTATTCCAGTTGGTGTGAGTCGACACCCAGGGACCCTCACTGCTTGTCACTTGGTGTAATTACTTCCTGGGTGATAGGACACTCTCTTGGGCAAGTTCCTTGCAGAGCCACATGAAGACGAAAGTTCTCCAGAAAAATGAATGTCTAAATGAATTAATGACTTTGTGGAATTTCTGACTTGATTTAAGTAATTTTACTAAGTTTCTTGGTTTAAATAATTAGGGTAGTGGATAGAACATATAAAGTTAGAAAATTAGAGCAGTCGATAGAAAGTTTTGAGTTAAAATCAAGAAGAAAGTGTGCCATCCCTGACAGAAAGGCAAAAGCTGCTCAAGCTAAGAGAAAGGAGTGCAGTGAGTGTGCATTCAAGCAGGTAATTGTAGCAGCAGGA
The DNA here is from genome assembly GCF_900095145.1 of Mus pahari. NCBI lineage: Eukaryota > Metazoa > Chordata > Mammalia > Rodentia > Muridae > Mus > Mus pahari. The sequence goes on from NC_034602.1 coordinate 60,966,878, forward strand.
AAAATGGGCTTAGGGCAAGTTAATGCTCAAAGTTAGCATTCATTCTAGGTTGGGCCTGAGTTCCTTGATCTTGTGAAACAGGGATGAAGCAACAGGTTTTTGGTGTGTACCAGGAAGCAATGAGGTAATTTTAAAGAACAAATGATTCTTTTATAAAACAGACAACAGATCATTAGTCAGCTTTGCTGATCCGAACTTCAACAATAAAATGTAGGAAAGATGATCTGTAGGGGAAATCTTGCTCCTGTAGAACTGACCTGCTTGAATTTTGTTAGTCAATGATTAAACATTCGTGCTTAGAGGTCACCATGAGCTCTTAGAGAGAAAGACAGATGACAACTGTTTAGTTAGATCTAAGTTCCATGTAAGGAATACATAAGCAATATCCTGTTGTAATTTTCTTTTATGTAGTGTTTTAATCTGTTTTTTGAAGAACATGTTTTTGTAGTGTTTATCGCTGGAAAATGTTTAACTTATGGCAATGAGGTAATTATCTTCCTACTAGAAAAAAAAATGTCTCAAGAGGTATGAAAAGGGTTGAGAGATGAAATAAATCTCTGGAGATTGTCTTTGCTTCAACTAGTCTGTGTGTGTGTCTAAGTGTTTGTTTTCCCCCTTTTCTCTTCTCTCTCCATGGGTTGTCACAGGCAGCAGCCCCCATCAACATCTGGATGTACTCCTGTCAGCAGCTCTCAGCACTGACCTCCCCATTGGCTGCCTGCCTCAGTTTACCTTTTGGTGTTAAAGCTGGTCATTGACACTTCTCAATACAGAATTAATCCTCCAATTATACAGTGATATATAAATGCATGCATATATATGATACATATGATATATATACATATTTATATATGTATGTATATATATTATACATATGTGTGTGTATGTGTGTGTATGAGTGTGTGACCTATGGCTTATGTTCCTCCATTGTACCTTGATCAATATAATAAACAGAAATTAAACAAACTTGGCACATTCAAGTAGATTAAGCAGAAGCAAAAACTGTTTTCCATTTGAGCAAGAAAAAGAAAACTTTTGTGAAAACAAACATAAAAACACGCTAAGACTAGTGAAAATGTTTTGATTTGAAAAGGATCATGCATACTTTTAAGCTGTTCAGCATGGAATGACCACTTGATGTTGTGTGACCGCTTGGTGTTGTGTGACCGCTTGGCATTAGATGACCAGTTGGTGTTGTGTGACCGCTTGGCGTTAGATGACCGACCACTTGATGTTGTGTGACCACTTGGTGTTTTGTGACCGCTTGGCGTTAGAGGGCCAGTTGGTGTTGTGTGACCGCTTGGTGTTAGCTGACCACTTGATGTTGTGTGACCACTTGGTGTTGTGTGACCGCTTGGCATTAGATGACCAGTTGGTGTACTCTTCCTTAAGAAAATCTGCTTCTCATTCTCTCAGCACTACTTATTTGCCTCTAGTTCTTGGTGTAGTGTTGAGAACTTCTAGGCTGTTCCCAAGCTGTCTACTGTTGTCCTTGCACAGCTCATGTTTAGACATCACATTAGTGAGATTTTTATGTGTATATATATATATATATATATATATATATATATATGGTGGGGGGGTGGAGGGAGGAAAGGGAAGGTGATAATGAAGTAATTATATAATAATAAATTAATAAATAAATTAGAAAAAATTTAAAAGATAATGTAGATTACAAAATTAAAAATTTTCAAATATTTGGCATCTATTTAGTTGTATTTTAAACATATAAATAAGAGTGTATAAACTTTTCAACCTTTTCAATGGACTTAAATTTTTAATGGATTTTGGTAAAATTTCAAATGTGAGTACAAGTGTTACTTAAAACATTTATATAGCCAGGTAGTGATGGCACACACCTTTAATCCCAGCACTTGGGAGGCAGAGGCAGGCGGATTTCTGAGTTTGAGGCCAGCCTGGTCTACAGAGTGAGTTCCAGGACAGCCAGGGCTATACAGAGAAACCGTGTCTCGAAAAACCAAACAACAACAACAAAAAATTATTCCATTTTGTTTAATATATAATTGAATATGTCCTTCATTACATTTTTTGATTAAAATGTCAAATAATTTGTGATTTTTATTGAAGATACTATATTTTAAATGCTTCTCCGGAAAATTAACCAAGGTGATATTTATTCCCTTTGAGGTTCTGTTACTATACTAGTCATGATCCAGATTCGCCTAACGTAATTAATTGTTATCAAATCATCTGCATTACCTGTTTTGAACTATAAATGCATCTAAGTTTCTCTTATAACTATTTGTCTAATAGTAGCATTAAGTATATTTTAAATTTTTAATCAATTAATCAATGTTTTTTTATTTTATTTTTTCATTTTTTTGTCAAGAAATTTATTAACCTTTACAAGCACCATCTCACTTGATCATTCATTTAAAAAATGTTTTAACAATTAAGTCTGTAATAAAGCCATTATTTTACACTCCATATCTTATTCTCCCCTCCCATCTCCCATCCACTCTCTGACTGTTCTACATCACATACCTCCTCCCTACCCCTCTGTCTCCACATGGATGTCCCCACCCCCTACCACACCTGACCTCTTAACTCCCTGGGACCTCCAGTCTCTTCAGAGTTAGGTGTATGATCTCTGAATGAACACAGACCTGGAAGTCCTCTACTGTATGTGTGTTGGGGGCCTCATAGCAGATGGTATATGCTGTTTGTCTGTTTGAGAGATCTCAGGGGCCCAGATTAATGGAGACTTGCTGGTCCTCCTACAGGATTGCCCTTCTCCTCAGATTTTTTTCACCCTTCCCTAATTCAACAACAGGGGTCAGCTGCTTCTGTCCATTGGTTGGGTGCAAATGTCTGCATCTGACTCTTTCAGCTGATGGTTGGGTCTTCTGGAGTGCAGTCATGCTATGTCTCTTTTTGTGAGCACTCCATAGCCTCAGTAATAGTGTCAGGACCTCCCCTTGAGCTGGATTCCACTTTGGGCCTGTCGCTGGACCTTCTTTTCCTCAGGCTCCTCTCTTTTTTAATCCCTGTAATTCTTTCAGACAGGAACAGCTGTGGGTCAGAGTTGTGACTGTGGGATGGCAACCCCATCCCTCACTTGATGCCCTGTCTTCCTGTTGGAAGTGGATTCTATAAGTTCCCTCTCCCTACTGTCAGGCATTTCATCTAAGTTCCCTCCCTTTGATTCCTGTGAGTCTCTGACCTCCTAGGTCTCTTGTGTATTCTGGAGGGTCCTTCCAACCTCCTCTCTCCTGAGGTTGCCTGTTTCCATTCTTTCTGCTGGCCCTCAAGGCTTCAGTCTTTTTCCCTCACCCAATACCAGATCCATATTTATCCTTCAAAAATTATTAATATTCTATGTTTTGAGTTTTCATTTAAAGATATTTTTCATTAAATTGAACACATTTTTAAAATGGAAAGAGCTAATCTTATTTATTTAAAAATGGTATTTTAAATGTAATCAAGAAGTAGTATGATAAAATGTTTAAGTCTAAGCAAAACATTTAATATATTACACATCTATATGGAATTGCATTCAAAACTAGTTTATTTCCTAGTCTTTAAAATTTGGAACTGTGATGTAATGTTCAATATGTAATATATAAACATATTGAAATGTAGGGTCTGAGCTCCTCACAATCAGTTCATCCATGTATTGTACACGAATATGGATTTTATTGGTTGTAAAGAGAAGCTTCTTTGAGCAAGAGTGGTACCGACATTTATCTCTGTGTGTAACGATAAGATTTAGAATGCAGTAAGGAATCTAGCAAAGTGCTGGCAACAGATTCTTTTCTATGTTCCATGACCTCACTAGCCCCATGAACCTGGCCAGGTTTCAGTAACAGGGATATTTTCTCTCCTGATGAATGGGCCCTTGGTTCAATAAGACAGCTATTAATTTTCACCGACATGTGAGTATCACTTGTTGACCATTTATGCAGCTTTTGCCATGTGGGTATTTGTGGTTTACAGATGTTGTAGCTCAGTAGGACTAATAATTCCTTAAATCTCTTGGCAGCTGGCACAGTATTTTTAGAAATATCAATGGTCAAACTAGAAGAAGAGAGATAATTTTGCAAAGCCCTACCCAAAACAAAGAACTACAGGCACCTAATTATTGGTGGAAGGAGCTGTATCATCTAGCAGAGATGGTCCACCTTATTGGTTGTCTATTGCTGAGTGAACAGTCTTAAAAGCCAAAATACACAAACAACAAAACCAGCCTCAATAGATTTTTTTTCACATATGTCTAAACATATGTGTATATATGAATAAGAAGGCAGTAAAGTGATATGTAATTCCATTTAAATCAAATATACATTAAGAACAATTTGGAGCTACAATCTAAAACAAACATTCAGTTTATAATGGGTAACACTAAAGGGAAAGTAATGAAGAAACTTCAAAATGTTTAAAAACAATTGAGCATTTTGATTTCCTTTTGTTTTATATTTTCCAGGGGTTTTCAATTACCAGAGCAGTAATGATATTTAAGTAGCATGAAGTTAAACAGAATTAAAATGTATAGATCATATTAAATGTGAAACCATTCTGTTTATCTTCTTAAATAAGAAATGTGGCAAGCTGTGTGACGTCACACAGAAATGGTGTTGCAGAATTCCAGCAAAACAAACAAACAAACAAACAAAAGAGCCAGGCCTGGTGGTGCATGCCTTTAATCCCAGCACTCGGGAGGCAGAGGCAGGCAGATTTCTGAGTTTGAGGCCAGCCTGGTCTACAAAGTGAGTTCCAGGACAGCCAGGGTTATACAGAGATATCCTGTCTCTAAAAACGAAACCAAAAAAACAAAAATAACAACAACAACAACAACAACAACAAAAAACAAGAAAAAAAAAAAGAATTCCAGATCAGATCAGGTTAAGCAGTAAACACATAAGAAGTAAGTAAGTAAATACTGGGAGCCATGAGGAACCTGTAAGGCAGAAAGTATCCCTTGTAAGAACTGATGGGAGGCATTAGGACCATTACTGCAAATCTTTTTAGTCTCTCTTTCCTGTTAAAACAACAGAAAAAGATGAATGCTTTCTCTGATTTTTCTCTTTTCTTTCTTCTTGTTAATTTTGTGAACCTTGTTGCCTAGGTTTTTGTTGTAATTGGTTGCTTTATGTTTGGTCTATTAGTTGCTAACTTCTACCCATTCTCAGCCATATATTACCACACCTCATACACAAATGTTAATACCAACCTTGACATATTCAGAAAATACATCATACTTCTTTGTGTGTGTGTGAAATCTAATTACTTTCAGATACTCTGCCACCATAGTTACAAACTGTGTAGCAGAAAACAAAAGGAGAAAGGTTCAATACTAATAAGCCTTCTTCCCTTAAACAGAGGTAGTCAAAATTCAAAGTTTAAGGTTCAATTGTAAATATCGAAGCTCAAACAGATTTTCTTATTCACACAACATCAGCAGAGGGCATACTTTATATATTGATGTCATACAAGCACAAAACGATTCTCATCATATAAACAGCTTTTCTGAAAGATTATCTGCGGCATATCCTTGAAGGATAATTAAATGTGCCTTCTTACAGAACATGTATGCTTTAGTTTTCATCGATGTATTTACAACCACTAATCTTGTAGGACAAACAGCTGTGAGGAGGTTCTCATCAACATGATTCTCTGCCAGTACGGCACCTCCACAGCCAATTCATTCAGATTTACTCTAAGAACAAGACAATATCCTGAACTGACATCCCAGTTGATGTAGCTCGTCTTCGGTGATGTGGAAATCACGAACCTATAGCAAATATTCACAGTCCTATCAAAGAAAATGAAGGTAATAAGGGAACAGTAATTTGATAAGCAATAGGAGCAGAAATACATTTGTGGTTTCTGAACCGAATAGCATTTAGAATGCTGTGAGAAAAGATCCCAGAATTATATTTTTAATTATTTAAAGATTCTAAGTTTCCCTTTACCTTACAAGACTCCTATTTGCATAAATATTGCTAGATTGATACGTAAAGTTCTATCTTATCATGATTTATTTCATATTCAGTTAAAACTCTAAAGAAAGGTATTATTATAATTTTGGGGAATGTTTATTTGAGGAAGTTTTATTTGTATTGAAATACTAACTTTGATATTTATTGAGTTAATGGAAATTTAAGTACTTAGTTGGCCTCTATGTTACTCCCTCTAAAAAGGGGATGAAAAGTAATTAAGAATAGTGGAGACAATGTGCATTCATGTCTGTTGCAGTAATATGAACAAGGCAGCAATCACATTTTATAACTATATAACTATATATAACTATATATTTATAAAATAAGCTGTTAGGATGAACACTACTACTGGAAGATTAATGCAAAAGGCCCACTTTCATCTTCTACTGTACATTTTAAAAGAGTAGAGAATTAAAAATAAAACTGTGTCACAGAGTACTCATTTTATGAGATAAGATTATATATGGAATAAAGTAATATGCTGATAATTTTCCAATTTTCAGAGCTTTCAATCAAGGTGTGCCCTTATAGTATTTTTCTTTCAATATGAGTATGTAAATAGACTACACAAATTGCAGTTTCCTTTACTTGATCATATATAGCTACTTATTTTTTATTCAATTTCTCGTGATACAAAATACTTATTAGAAGAAGTGTCAAATTTGGCAGAACCCAGTGAACCCTTTGTATGTGTGCTCATAGCAAAAACATGTTGATAGGTGTAAAATTAGACATAATTGCTTAGAAATAATTAATATGTGCCTGTGTCAGTCAACATTCAGACTGATGTCAGAAAGGACAAATATCTTGATTATTAAACATTGATATGCTTCATTTGTTCTTGTAATTATGAAATTCATTTGTACTTTCCTTTTGTTACATGTTGTCATTACCATTAATTAGAATTTTATAAGAAAAAAATATTAATTTATAGTTTGGCCTGTGTCAAGAGATGTCATTCCATTACTCAAAGTCTTTTTGAGAAATATATGAAGTAAGTTATCAATTAAGTTGAAAAGGAACTAGCATACATGACAACACAAGTGCTGTAGATAAAACACTGTGTCCAAGTATGAAATACTGTTTTCTTTAACAGTTACAGTCCAGGGATACATGCATTTTTAAAAAAGCTAAATTTAATATGTTTTTATAACTCAAAATTGTCATCAACAGGACTCTCATTTATCATTTTATTTATGAAAACTGGACATTGAATTATTAACATACACAATTTAAAGAAACTAAATTACCCATCGTCTGGTTTGCATGATCTTTACTTAATTCATGATATTTGATGTAATAATTTATAGGCTGCCTGCTCCAGTGTATTCAAGGCTTGCTTCTAGCACATTAGAAGCCAAAGACTATCAGAACACCATTAATCATTTTCTGTGGCTTTTTAAGTGGTGCTAGGTGCCCTAGCTCTTTCTCTTTTTCTCTGTAACAAGTAGATGATCAAGTGAGCAGCCTCTTTGTTCCATACATCTAAATACTCCAAACACGACCCCTGCCTCACCACTGGCCCAAAGCTTTGGTGCCTCTGAATCTCAGAACTCCAACCCTGAACTAGACACAGTTCTGCACTTTCTAGGTTGTTCGGATATCTGGTACAGTCATAAAAAGCTAAATAGCATGCTATTTCTTTTTGATTTTAGAATTATAAATTTTAAGCATTTGATAGAAACTGCATAGTTATTTATACTGTAAAGAATAAATATTCTTCATCTAACACTGATTCTTTTGGCAAGTAAATGCTTCCTAGAATTAAAACTGATTGTAATCAGTGGAATTCTCACTGACTTCATAAAATATCATAAAATAGAATTTACAAAAATTACTATATATATTTCACAAATACATTCCAGGATGATGTGATTTTTTTTTCTTCATGCTGAGATTTTAAACAGGAATAATGACCTATGTGCCACCAAATAGAAAACAATTTTAGGACAGAATTAGAACCAGAAAGGCAACTTTACACACTTTCACAACTCATATCCATGACTTTTACTCAGTCCTTCCGCATTCCTTAGTTCTGACCTTTGTCTCATTCCCATGTTACACTGGACACACATGTACACTTTTACACATAAACATGTATTATTGGATAAGTTCCACATCTTAGAGGAAAAAAAAAGTGTTTTTTCTCTTATATCACATGTAAGTTCCACTTATGAGAACCTCTTTCTGAGGTTGTGTGACCTTCGTTAACACTATATTATCCAAGAGCAGTATTGCAGTGAAGTCCTAAGCCCACTTATTTGTATGAAAGATTTTAAAAATCATCTTTAAGCTAAATAATATAAACATTGAGATACCAGGGCAAGCATTACTTTTGAAGCAGAAAATCAACAGCACAGAAAGAAGCCCACATATCAACAGATGGGACTGCATGACAATCAAAACTTTCTTTACAGCAAACGAAATAATCGGCACAGTTAACCAACAGCTCACAAGGAACCCATACACCATAGACAAGAAGGTAATTTCTAGAATTGACAAGGAGGCAAATCTCCTGACCAACAAATGGGAAAGTAACCAAAAAGAAAACCAACAACAATAACAACAAAACCCAAACATACACATGGCCAATACCATTTTAAAATGAGTTCACTATTTTTGTCTACCAGGGAAAGGTCAGTAAAAAAGTATTTTGACATACTCCTTCACCACAGTGATGATGGATACCATCAAAAAATCTGACAGAATGTTGGAGAGGTGTGGACGGAAGTGAACCGTTATTCACTGTTGATGGGGCTTCACATTAAAAAGTCATGAAAATAAATTCAGTGATTCCTCAAAAAATAAAAATATCCCTATCATATGACACTGCTATTTTCATCCTGTGTATATACTCAGATAACTCCATACCCTACCAGAGAGATATCTATACAAAATCACCCTAATTGTCCATCAGAATAATGAACGATAAAATTGTGTGTGTGTGTGTGTGTGTGTGTGTGTGTGTGTGTGTGTGTGTGTACTTTGAATTAGATTTTTAGTAATTTAACTTAGTTGCACCAAGAAATTCTTCTACCAACATCTCCAAGTCCTATCCTCTTCACCTGGTCAAGACTTGTCTTATTTAGTGAACAATTTATAGGATTACACTCTTCATCAAACATTCTGTACTCTTCTATTTTTTCCTACCAATTCTAGAGTTCTTGATTTTCACAGTTGGTGGTTTGAGCAGAAAATTAATAGCAATCAGTGGTTTGTGGCAGGAAATTTATAATTTACATATTAGTTGTTTTGCTCAGGGGTAAATACATGATGGTTCTAACTCACTTCCAGATGAGCAGACCATAGCTGGGTCTAGAAGAAAAATACATCCAGCTTTCCAAAAACAGTACTGTTCAGACCTTTAAATACACTTTGCATATTTGTTTTTATTGAAAGTCTAATTTTCCTAGTTGAAAATAGCTCCCATGGCTTAAAACTTAAAACTTAAGAAACTATATTAATATAAAGCAAGTAAGGTAAACACTTCCCATTCCTAACCTTAACACATAAGTACTTTCCATGTGCCATTATTTTTCTTTGTTATTTTTACACCTGAATACATGTATAAATATATGATTAGAACTCTGATCATATGTAGATGATTTTATGGCTAACTATTTGCAATTGGTTAACTAAGAGGATGACTTATTCTTTCACTCTCAGAAGTCATTAAATTGCCTTTAGGTCTTCTCCAGGGGAGGTATCTTGTGAGATTGTTCCCATCAACATTGGGATTTCACCTGGTGTTGTTATTCTTCAAGTCTTGTTTGGGCTACAATATTGCTAATGCTTCATAAGCTCAAAATTGACCCTTAGTACAAAATATGTACCTGGTAATTTTGGATATTTGAGGCAATTTCTTAGTAATTAATTATTCATAGTTAGATACAATTTGACAATATCTTTAGTGTCTTCCAAGTTTTTCAGATTATTATTTTGATGTAAAAATTCTCTTAGAAGTTTCTTATTGGGAATCTTAAAATTATTTTTTCAAATTTTATATATGCATGCAAAACTATGTTTATCATAATTTGTATAGCAATTAACATTTAAAATAGAATAGATTAATCATCAAGCTGCCAAAGCATAGTGTGTAGAGAAAAGGATATAGGAGAACATTATATGAAGTGCCATTGACTCAGTATTCTTCTAATTTATCAGATTCTTTGGGAATTTTTTTTTTTTTCTGGAGAATGAGTTGGGCAATCTTAACCTGAAAATGTGCAATCTTAAATGTTTCAAAATCCAAAAGGTTTTCATGATTAACATGATCTCACAAGCAGAAAATGTCGAACCATTTCTCTTATGATGTATCATAGTCATTTGCACAATGCTTAAATTAATGCCAGATATGAAATAGGTATTGCTTCTGAGATACAAGTGCATTTTATGGTTAGACTTATATTTCTTATCACTTATATAAAAATCTGCAGATGTAGAAATTACCACTGTTCCAAGATTTCTGGATCAAGGATACCTGGTCTCTAATATCTCTTGGCTCTTAAATGATAACATTTCAGTGACTCTTACATAAAATGCTTTCTGATATAAACTAACAGGAAACATACATATATATGCATACTTTTGAGGCTATTTCCATTTATCCTTTTACCTTTAATTTTCCAAACTTCAGTTTCTGTCTACATTGATTCTTCCTAGTCATTAGCCACTAAAATAACCACCAGACAAATCCAAGACTGTATGTTTTCGTTAGTCCAAGCCTTTCATCTTTTCAAACAAAGGAGATAACCAGGTTTTTCTTTCTCCCTTTTTTTTTTTTTGTGCATAAAACTCTGCCTAATTAAGGGAATGTTTACTCAGACCTCTTCTGTAAAGCTCACCTGGTGATGCCTTGATGCCATGCAAGGTCATACACTAAATCATTAATCTCTCCCCACGATGCTTTAGTTTGTGATCTCCTTCATCAGCTGCTGATGTCAAGATTTTGAAACACTGAGTTAGAGTCTGGTTCCACCAAAACCCTCTAGCATTTTCATAGAACAATAGATTGCTACTGCATTGATCTGACCCCAAGGCTTGATTGTTCTGAAAGTCCCATGCTTCTGATGGGCAATTCTAATTGCAGACACTTATCTCCTCTGCCCAGGCTTTTGTTCTCCATGGGGTGCTTGAATCATGCCAGGATATGCTTTTCAAATGAGTCATTTCAGCTGCAGAAAGCAGGGCATTCCTCCAAATCCCACGATTCTCCCTTGGGCCTCCCAAAAATACAGTAAAATACATTCAACCAGGTGGATAGCTGTATCATCCTTCTGTTTCATAATTCATGATATTCAAGAAGTAGCATAGACTATCCCACTTTGCACCAATGACAGAGAAACTCCCAGTGCCATGCCTTTTTCAAAACTGACAGCTTTCTGAGACATTGTTACTTAGTGTATGAGAGAACTGTTATGATAGGTTGATTCTTGGTACAAAACTGGTTGAACTGTTACAGTAATTTATGTTAAGGTACTCCTGGAAAGTGCTGAGACTAAACACCAGCCTTCTTTCACCTACCACTTTCCCAGTATATGTTGGATATTGTTTGAGTCATACATGGGAAATGGAAAGACTGAACTGTTAAAATTCTGAATCCCAAACATTAGACAATGAATGTTCAATTGTTTGCCTTAGAAAACATATTTCTTGGCTGAATATGAACTGGAAACTGTTTGAATTCAGATCTTTTTTTCCTTCTTTTTGAGTTGATTTGAGACTACTGTTCATACCCAAAATTTGAGACTAAGTCAAGACGGTGGGGAGACAGATGAAGGAGGATGCTTTTGTCTCCCAGAGAACCCCTAATTCTTCCAACACTCATGATGTACAGCATATATTGTCTGATCCCCTTGCTCAGGGCATCTGTAGAGTATTTCACTCATTGACTCATGCTACCTCACTTGCTATATATACGTTCCTTAAACCCAGGATTTAGGACCTTGGTATTGAATGTCTTTTCTGTTTACTCTAAAGCAATGGTTCTCAAACTTCCTAATGCTGTTTCAGTCTATTACAGTTCCTCAGGTTGTGGTGACCTCCTAGCCATAAAATTATTTTTTTCTACTTCATAACTGTAATTTTGTCATGGTGATGAATTGTAATGTAAATATCTGATATTTGGTCCCAAAGTGGTCCAGGCCCACAGGTTGAGAACCACTGCTCTAAACAAGTGTGTACACATCACTAATACCAATATATTGTTTTACAGTCAAAGTATTGCATCACCCATTGGAGATCAGATTTCTTATGTTTAGTTCAAGCACGTTCATTCTTGCAAATACACTGCTACAGAGTCTGTCAAAAAATCATTTCACAGAAGTTATAGAGCTCTACTTTCATTAAAAATGCACTTATCATACGAAGAATTCTAATGTGGCGCTTTTTCTATGTACCATTTCAAGACATACAGAAGTCTGTCTGCACTGCAATTATAACAAGAATCCTTAGCCAAAGCTAGGAGAAGGGCTGGGCTGGAGAATTGCACCCTAGCCTTGCCTATCCCTTATTCTTCATCACTACCCTGGCCTTCCAGACACCAGGTCCCCTACTCTGTCTCCTCATTATGAAATTCTCTGCTACTCGCTGTTTTAGCAAATGTCACCTATATGTTTGAAAAGCCATTTTGACCTATTTGTAGAGATTTCATATTTTTACCTTATAAATCTCTCTCTCTCTCTTTATATCGGTGCTTTGAAAGAGAATTTTCTTCTGTTTTGAATCAGTAGGAAACCTGTTTAATGACCATCCTATACAATTGGTTATCACAAATAGAATTGTAGAAATTACAAGGCATCACTTATTGAATAGTCAGTTGTCAACCCTCTCAAATATTATAGCAATTTGTGAACCTTAAGAAGTAAAGACGTCAGCTGGGCATGGTGGCACACACCTTTAATCCCAGCACTCAGGAGGCAGAGGCAGGAGGATTTCTGAGTTCGAAGCCAGCCTCGTCTACAAAGTGAGTTCCAGGACAGCCAGGGCTATACAGAGAAACCCTGTCTCGAAAAAACAAAACAAAACAAAACAAAACAAACAAAAAAGATGTCTAAGGAAATTAAATAAAGATTAGAGAAAAAACATCCTGTGTCCTTGTCAAGCTTTCTAGTTGAATCTTGTTGACAGCCTTCTTAATTTCTCTGTGCCAGTTTTGGAGCACACATTTAATGTGGAAGGGATAGAACGAGAGTGCATGAGGGGGAAAGCAACAGGAAAAACACATGGGAAAACAAGCAAATGGACGCAGGGAACTAAGAAGGCAAACATGCGATGGAAATCTGTAAAATGTGAAGAACCACTTACAGATCAAAGGCAAACGTACCTCATTCTTATGCTGTGATACCTTCAGAGCTGCTTATAACTCGAGGAAAACATGTAATAAAAATCCATGTTCCCCAAAATTTTTCATCAAAGGTGCTAAAATTAAAAAACAAGACAAAAACAAAAAACAAAAAAACCCCCAAGCCCTAGTATTTTACAATTTCATTTTACTTATTTACAAACATCTTTTAAAGATTTAGAGAATTTCAAACATTGTGATTTGATGATATCCTCACCTAACTGCAGTCTTTATTGATCTAAGATCCACTTCTACATATATCCCAGGTATCCCCAGTTTCATTCTGAATATAACTTTAAAAATACCTTTGAATTAAAGATAAAGCATAATATGCCTATGTTTGTCTTAAATTCAAATTTATTTGATTACAACAGAAATCAGCTATCTGCCAATGATAAGAAATATGGATTGTGAATTCATTCTTTCTTCTACATCATAATAGTCCAAATATCTGATTATTTCATATAATAAATATAGTACCAGCAGTACTATGGTATAAAATAAGTAATTTTAATCAAGTCAAAAAAATTACATCTCATAAAACAGTTGGACTAACAGGATCTAGAATTTAAAAATATAATTGGTCATAGTTGTCTTTTTACTACTGATCATAATTGATTTGATGATTAATTCTTTACATTTCTATGTTTATTTTATAATTATAGAATTATGCTAGTTGTCATGGCACAAAGTAGAATGAAAGGCTTAAAAATTTTCAAACTGAAAGAAAACCATGTTAATAAAACATATGGTTGAGGTTGAGGGTTTAGTTAAGTGGATAAAATGCTTAATGTGCAAGCAGGAGTATGTGAATCTATACCACCATCTATGACCAACATAAAGCCCAGGAGGGGAGTGTATGTATGCAATCTGCACACTAGGTGTGAAAATGTAGGGGGATATCTCGAGTTCATTAGCCAGACAGCCTAGATAATGAGTGAGCTCTGAGTTCAGTAATGGACCAAGTCTCGAAAACCATGTGAACATAGCACATAAAGACATCTGTGGTCAATCCACAGTCTCTGTGTACAGATATATGCAAGCACATGAACACAGGGAAGGGAAAGAAGGAAAAAAGGACCCACTAATAATGATTTTTCAGAGATTCAAGCACTAAACTATTCTACTTTTTGTTTATTTTAATTAAGTAAATTATTAGCTAATTATTTCTTTAATTTTTTAAATTATTATTATTTTCTTTATTTACATTTCAAATGCTATCCTGAAAGTTCCCTATATCCCCGACCCCCACCCCTGCTCCCCTACCTACCCACTCCCACTTCTTGGCCCTGGCCTTCCCCTGTGCTGGGTTATATAAAGTTTACAAGACCAAGGGGCCTCTCTTCCCAATGATGGCCGATTAGGCCATTTTCTTATTAGCTAATTTTTGAGAGAAGGCTTCTCTGTGTAGCCTTTGCTATCCCGGAACTTGATTTGCTCTATAGACCAGGAACTGTGGGAACTCACAAAGATCCACCTGCCTCTACATCCTGAGTGCTGACACTAAAGGCATTTGCCACTAATATGTGATGTGTGCTTTTCATTTTAGTGATTCTATGACATTAGAAACACAAGTCAATCCCTCTGATTTCTTTCTTCACTTATATTACACAAATATATTTATGATTTAACCATATTCAGGTAATACCACTCCAACAATAAAAATACCAGAAACTAACAATCATCTGTATTTAATATCTCTCAACATCAATGGACTCAATTCACCAATAATAAGACACAGGCTAACAGAATGGATGTGAAAACAGGATCCATCATTCTGTTGCATACAAGAAACACACTTCAGCAATAAAGGTAGACACTGCCTCAGGCTAAAGGGATGGGAAAAATGTTTTCCAGGCAAATAGCCCCAAGAAAAAAAGCTGGAGTAGCCATTCTAATATCCAATAAAAATAGACTTTCAATCAAAAATAATCAAAAGCGATGGGGAAGGATACTTCATACTCATCAAAGGAAAAATCCACCAAGATGAACTCTCAATTCTGAACATGCCCCAAATGCAAAGGCACTCATATTTATAAAGGAAATTTTATTAAAGCTCAAGACACAATGAACCTCATACAATAATAGTGGGAGACTTCAACACACCACTTTCTCCAATGAACAGGTCATGGAAACAAAAACTAAACAGATACAGTGAAATTAACAGAAGTTGTAAAGCAATTGGATTTAACATATACCTACAGTACATTTCACCCCAAAACAAAAGAATATACCTTCTTCTCAGCACCTCGTAGAACCTTCTCTAATATTGACCATATAATTGGACATAAAATAATCCTCAACAGATATAAGAAGATTGAAATAATCCCATGCATTCTATCAGATCACCATAGACTTAGGCTGGAATTCAATAACAACAAAAACAACAGAAAACACTCATTCATGTGGAAACTGAACAACTCTCTACTCAGTGATAATTTGGCCAGGAAAGAAATAAAGAAACTGTCTAGAATTCAATGAAAATGAGGGCACAGCATACCCTAAACTTATGGGACATAATCACAGCAGTGTTAAGAGGAAAATTCAGAGCACTAAGTGCCTTCATAAAGAAACTGGAGAGATCCTATACTAGCAACTTAACAGAACACCTGAAAATTCAAGAACAAAAAGAGGCAAAGACATCAAAGAGTAGAGGATAAGAAATAGCCAAACTTACGGTTGAAATCAACCAACTAGAAACAAAGAGAATATAAAAAAAATCAACAAAATTAAGTGCTTGTTCTTTGAGAAAAATCAACAAGATTAATATTTGTGAATTTAATATACATTTTATGTTATATAAATATGTCCATATCTATGTTACATAAATAAGTCCAAATATATAATGCAAAGTGATTTGTATATCAATTTGCCATATATATATATATATATATATATATATATATATATATATATATATATATATAATTTTTAAAAATTCATAATCAACCACATTTCAGAAGACCCAACAAACAGCTGAAAGAGTCAGATGCAGATATTTGTACCCAACGAATGGATAGAAGCTTCTGACCACTGTGGTTGAATTAGGAAAAGGCTGAAAGAAGCTCAGGAGAAGGGCAGGGCGACCCTGTAGGAGAACCAGCAGTTTCAATTAACCTGGATCCCCGAGATCTCTCAAACACTTGGCTACTAACCAGGCAGCATATACCAGCTGATAAGAGCCCCTAACACAAATAAAGCAGAGGACTGCAGGGTCTAGGTTCAATAAGGGATGATGTATCTAACCCTCAAGAGACTGGAAGGCCCAGGCAGTTTAGAGGGCAGGGGGGTGGGGAGGAGGTATGGGAGGTGGAACAGTCAGAAGGTGGCCTGGGGGGAGGAATAAAATCTGGAGAGTAAATAAATAATTAAGTAAATAAATTCATAACCAATAAGAGTCTAAATTTTATTAGAATTTATTACAGTTTCTAGTTTTTGGTGTGATAATTTTAACTCATGCACATATGTATCCATTATACCCTTCCTCTCTTGAATTATATCTATATGTATGTCTTTAGTTTTATCAGAAAAAAAATGAAAATAGAATTTAAGCTATAAATAAAACAGGAATTCATAATATACCAAAAATTGATCTCAAAATTGAGTGAAGATCATATGAAAATTACAGGTAATCAAATGAAGTGCAATTTCCACTGAAGCCTCAGAAATAGGCAATATTTACTACCACATTTTGTGAAAGAGAAGTCAATATTGCTTTCCCAAATTTACATAATTTTCCTTCTGAAAAATATTAAAAAGGAAGAAAATTGCTGTGAAAAACCAATTGAACACTAAGAAGGTATATCGTGGGAGTTAATTGAAGGAATTGCCTTGACTTTGAAGTCTTACAACTTAAGATTCCACTCATTTTGTAATGTTATGGCTGCCAGAGATGATGACTCATATCTTAGATTGGTGCAAAGTAAATTAAAACTTTATAGAAAAAAATATCATCATTCCAGATGACAGTAAGAAAATTTGTGATTGATGGAAAGAAATCAAATATTGAATTTGGAATTAACACCAAAAAAATGATTCAACTATCACATATGACTTTCAGGGACTCAAGATCTTATAGAACAAAATCAATACAAATATGATTGAAATAGAAAGAATTACTGAATTAAATAAGAATTGGAGTGTGAAGATGTGGCTAAGTTGCTTCGGTCTCATGGTAAAGTGTTAAGAGGAAAGGGTTCCCTGATTTTGTGTGAGCAAAAAAAGTGTTTTGTTTTGTTTGTTTGTTTTTTAAATAGAGTCTTCTCATAGTGATGGCATTGTACACAGTGCTGAGATGCAAACTAAAGATTTAAAAATTTATATAAGTAGTGGCCTCTTGTGAGGCTATGCCAGTGCCTGGCAAACACAGAAGTGGATGCTCACAGTCAGCTATTGGATGGAACACAGGGCCCCCAATGGAGGAGCTAGAGAAAGTACCCAAGGAGCTGAAGGGGACTGCAACCCTGTAGGTGGAACAACAATATGAACTAACCAGAAGCCCCTGAGCTCGTGTCTCTAGCTGCATATGAAGCAGAAGATGGCCTAATCGGCCATCATTGGGAAGAGAGGCCCCTTGGTCTTGTAAACTTTGTATGACCCAGCACAGGGGAATGCCAGGGCCAAGAAGTGGGCGTGGATGGGTAGGGGAGCGGGGGGGGGGTATAGGGAACTTTCAGGATAGCATTTGAAATGTAAATAAATAAAATACCTTATAAAAAATATTTATATAAGATAAGAGGATTTTGTCTCCTATTTTAGAAGTTCTGTTCTGCTGTGGAAAAGACATTATGAAACAGTATTGCTGCAGTACAGCAGTGAAGGCAAGTCAATCAATGAAGCAAACTTCTACATTTTATTTTACATTATCAACTCTATTCTTAGAGCCAAATCTTTTTTTCAATCTCACTGTGATTTTAAAATGTTTTGAGTACAGTATTCCTTCTCAGAAGCATTGCAATCCGAACTGAACAAAGAGTTGTAGATTGCAATAAAAAATGACTTAGTATTTCCTGTGTTGTTTTTATACTACCATTAAAGAGGCTCACACACAAGTCATAAGTTGCTGTATTATTTTATGAAATTTCTAGTCAACCCTTCAAAACCCAGTCTGTTCAATCAATTGCTCTAAATGCTGAAGCAAGAATAATACTAATAAAAACATAATAACTTACTGAAGGTGGATATTATTTCTAAAACTCAGAGCAATAATATATTTTAGTTACTATATTCACACTCTTTTAGACATAATGATACAACATAAAAATATTACAGTGTATATATAGTAAGTATAGAAAAAAATATATATGCAGTGCTCTACACCTGAATTTTTACAATGTGTTGAAATATGCTTGTTGCAGTTAAAAAGTTTTATAGTATATGAAAGTTTAAAAAAAAACATATTCTTGGAGTAGTGGAGCAAAAAGTCAAAGTCAAAAGCAGTCATTTCCAATGTGTCCATATGTTGTCCAAGTTCCTAGAAATGCAAATAAGTCAAACACATTTGTCTTGTGTGGATTTTTATTGTTGGGATGAATACCATGTACAAAATCAACTTGGAGAGGAAAGGGTTTATTTCATCTTACAACCTGCAAGTCATGTGGTTTTCTCTAAGGGAAACAAGTTGATCACTCGAGGGAGGAAACTGGAGGGGAGACTGAAGCAGAAGGCACCAAGAAACATTGCTTATTCAATTCCTCCCCATGGCTTTCTCAGCTTGCTTCCTCATATCAACAGGGACAACACTCCCACAGTTGCCACTGCCCACAGGAATTGGGGTCCTCCTGCATGCACTATCAATTAAAAAATATTTTAAATATTTATGTCTTCTTTTTCTTTTTTTATGTATTTTTTTAAAATTAGACCTCTATGTACATGTCAGTTGCACACAAACTTGTAACCATATACTTTCAATGTGCCAATGATTGAGATTACAGGTGTATGTCAAGGTACCCTGTCATACTTTTTATTATATTTATAAACTAAAAGTACTATAAGAATATTTGACAGCTTTATGTGAGCCGGTTCCACATGAATATAACTATTGTATCGGATCACTTCATCATACACAAAGGAATGGTTATTCTTGATATTTATCTGTAAGAACTAGAGTCTGTTTAAAACTTAAACAATTTGAACCTAACTACTATTTTTGGAAAGACAAAGTTTATATCACAACACAAATGATTAGATTTTAATGTGGATAATATTGTGAATCTTTTGAAGTTAATCATCTAAATCTGAATTTGGAATCATTTATGCTGCCTTCTGTTCATAATGTTAATGGTATTTTCAGTAAAAAGAAAAAAAGTACGTGCCATTGGTACAAAAAAGTGGTGAAGTTGGGGAGAGGAAGGAAGAAGATTTTTGGCTCAGTGATCACATGATACACTGTTTCCTCTGTCATTGACCTGGCAACCACATTGATGTGCTTTGAGTCTATGTTCACCATCTCTATATTTTTATAAGAGGAGACATATAAGACATTTAGTACATGTAGGATGTGAAAGGAGACAGTGGTCTCAGCTAAAGGAAGTCTCATTGTTGGTTAGGAGAGTTTATGTATCCCTGAGTGTTTGCTACTCCACAAAACCACTGGCTATTTGCTTACCAACTGTTACTCTAGCTTATAATGAAATTCACAGTCAGATTGGTTGTTCTCTGAGTAAAATTCTGCTCTAGGTGGAATTTTTCTAACAATTGTTTTTATAAAACTTTATTATATATAGTCAAAGAGACTGCTATGACCGAGGTATACTTTGCTCCTCTTTGACCCAGTTATAAAATATTAAGCATGACCATATTCAGATTAATTTATATGAATCGCAGGTTTTCACTGAGTAAGTGATTAATCTGTTTCAGTGAAAGATTTCTTCAAGATAAAGATGATTAACGAATTTAGGAAAAAAATAAAGTATTCACCATTGTATTTAGACAGCAAAGAAAACTAGCTATTAATAACATTAGGATCATCTGATCAAAACTAATATACTAATTATGCATTTAACTTGGTTAAATTTATTTATGGTTTACAAACAGAAAAGAAAAGCAGTTAATAATTGGACTTTTATGGGGTCTTTTTTGGGATCTTAGAGTTGTAAACTTCCTGCCTAGTATATTATCATGCCATATTGCAGGCTTACCAGCCTCTCACAGGAGTTCTAATGTTTTCATTTTGTTTTTTGGTTTTTTTGTTTTGTTCTGTTTTATGCAACATTATGTATAACAAGTTGCTTATTTGTTTTGGATCCCAAATTCCATACTTACCTAACAGGGAACATTTAAGGTTTATGATAATGAATACATTACAAACCCATGAAAAGTATAAGTTCTATATGAAATGTTAAATAAATATATGCTACTTTAAATTATGCATTTAAGTTATGTGGGTGTCATTATAAAATAAAATGGAGTGAGTCAGACAAATATATATATTATACATGCTACATGAGGATTATATCCCAGAAATTAAACAATTTAGATGTCCGAGGTTTTTCATTCTCTATCAATCATCTATCTATCTATCTATCTATCTATCTATCTATCTATCTATCTATCTATTTATCTATCTATCTATCTTATCTAATCTATCCTGATCTCTCTATTTCTCTTTCCTCTCTGCATATGTAAACAGGAAAAATTAAGTGATATAAGAACTCAGATGGATAGAACTTCTTTTTATCACATTTTTTAAAAAAACATTTCACCTTAAAAAACAGAATATTGTCCATCTGTTTCAACTATTAGAAAAATAGTTGATATTTTGCTGCCAAAAAATAACATAATGAATTTGCACTTTTCTCTAACCCCTTGGGAAGAAGATGTTTTTGATAAGGACTTTTAACATAGCTTTGTACATTCAACTAAGACCAAATTAATGGCCACAATTATTAACACCTCATTGTGTCCCAGAGTGCTAACCATGGGTCAGTGACTGGATAGTCTCAAATAGAGGTAATAATCTGAATAGAAGTTCATGTTTTGGGCCTTGAAATAGTATCATCACTCTTTATATCTACATCTCATAGACCTCTCCCTCTCCCTCCCCCTCTCCCTCCCCCTCTCACTCTC
>NC_034602.1:60988380-60992774 GCF_900095145.1 Mus pahari
CTCCCTCTCCCTCTCCCTCTCCTTCTCCCTCTTCCTCTCCCTCTTTCACTTTCTCTAAATAACTGCAGGCTTTAATGAGATTTACTGAGCTAAGGCAATAATGTAAAATGTCATTTCAAACACTGTTGTACACTGTCGAATACTTAAGAACTTCTAGAAGACATGTCTGTGTCCATGACAATCACCCTTTTAAATGATACGTACTATGAAAGAAACATTTTGTATCTTCACTTTCCAAAACAACCACACCTACTCTTTCATTTTACATTTCATCTATGTTTTATTATTGCTTAAATACAAGATATTTCCTATGAGCACAACATGCATAGTTGTTGTTTCCTACAAGACCATTTTGACACCTTTCTTCAGAGTATTTCTCTGTTAACAACCCTGCCTCTTGTGATTTAACACATAGCCTTCATGTTCTTTAGCTATTTAATTTTGGGTTTTGATTTCTGTCCTTTAATTTCTGCTTCGGTGCAAAATAAGCACAAATAAACCTCCACAATTCAGTATCTAAAATGCTAATGTTCACATGTGCTCAACTTCTGATTTTGACAGTCAAGCTTGAGCGTATTCTGATCCATATCAGACTGAACTAGATCTGACACAGTTTCCTATAGTCAAACACAATAGTGTCTCTTCAGTGAAACCTGAGCATTGACAACTGTGAGATCAACAAAGAGTCTTAACAACCTCAGGTCAGATCAGGGTTTTCTGATGAATAAATAAAAGGAAATGTTAACTTTTCAAGCTTTCTTATTTGATTAGTAGTGACTAACGGCTTCCAAAGAGGAAGATGTAAAGATTTCTTTTTTTTAAAATCTTCCAAAGAATATCATGTGAATGTTTATTAAGTATACTTTTCCAGAATTTTGAATAAATGAATAAATTATGAACAAGAGATCAACTATTCAGATTGTGAGTTTTAGAACAGAGGGGTTTGGCAATATTAAATAGGTTTTTGCTAAACTAATAATAAATTTTATTTAAAAAAGAAGATAAAATTTTGAGCTACGTATCTCAGTGCAGTATCCTTTCACTCTATAACCCCATGATGTAATTTTTATTGCAAATGAGGAAGTGACTGAGCTATTTCCCCCTAATCTTAGAGGAAATATGATTTATGAGACAAAATATTTTACCTTAATGCCACCATTGAAGTTCCAGAATCCACACTTTCAGCTATGATGCTCTTCTACATGGCTTCATATTGTTGTAATAAGCCCCTGACCCAAAACAACTTGGTGAGGGAGAATTTATTTCAGTTTAAGTGGTTCAGTCCATCACTGAGGGAAGCCAGAGTAGGAGCTTGAGGAAGGAGCTAGAGGCAGGAAGTGGGACAGAGAACTTAGAGAAGTGCTGCTCCCTGGATTGCCTCTCTCTGTTTGTTCAGTTACCTTTCTCTTCTATCCCAAATCTACATGTTCACATATAGTAACACCCAGAGTGGGCTGGGCCTTCCTGTATAAAGTAGGAATTAAGAAAATCTTCCCAAACCTGTTCTCAGGGGAATCTAATCGAGACAATTCCATACTCAACACCATTCTTCACTGGCATGTCTGGACTACAACAAATTTAGAAAAAATAATAGTATGACATATGGCATGCTGACTCTTGTCGTCTGCTAATTTATGCCCCAAAGGTTGGATAAACGCTAGAGAACTTGAGAATTCCTAAACTAAACCCAATAAACTTGCACATATTTCTGTGTGAGGTATGATCATATTTGAAGCAAAAAGAAATTATTTTGAATTAGACATATCAGGCCACTACCATAAATTAAGTCATTACTAGCTACTCTAATTTTGAGAATTATTGTCATAGTCGCTCAGAGCCGTTCTTTTTATCTCTTAAAGGGGACATAATGACATCTTGCTGTGAGGACTAAATCACATAATGCATGCTAACTCAGATTACCTCAGGTCCTTCTACCATCAGGAAAGCATTTTCCTCATTAGCACTGAAGTGCCAGCTTATGTATCCAGTTGTGTAAATTATAAAGCTGCCTTTTTTGGAGGGAGGGAATTGGGTGGGAGAAGGGATAAAGGAGAGATCAGGTGCAGGGAGTACCAGGGAGCAAGGGTCAGGAGAGTGAATGGAAATCAGACAGGAGCAGGGCATCTCTAGGACTTGCCACAGACTTGGGATATTGGAGTCTCTACAGAGTCTCTAAGTAGGACTCCATCTGAAACTCCTAGCAATGGGGCATATGAAGCCTGAAGTGGCCACCTACTGTAGCCAGGCAGGTCACCCAGTAGAAGGATAAGAACACCAACCTACCCACAAACCATTGACCCCAAATGTGCCTATCTATAACAAGTGAAGGGACAAAGGTGGTGCAAAGACTGAGGGAATGACCCACTAATGATTGGCCGAAGTTAAGACCTATGCCAAAGACAAGAACTAATTCGTGACACTATTAATGATAGTCTGTTATTCTTATAGACAGGAGCCTAGCAAAATCGTTCTCTGAGAGGATCCACCTAGCAGCTGACTGAAACAGATACAGAAACTCACAGCCAAACAGTAGCCAGAGCTCAGTAGACAAGTCTTGTAGGAAGAGTTGGGGGAAGGATTGAGGAACCTAGGAGGGATAGGGACTTCACAAGACCAACAGAGTCAACTCAGCTGGATTCTTGGGGGCTCCCAGAGACTGAATGACAAACCAAAGAGCATATAACGCCTGGACCTACCCCTTCTCCAAATATATGTAGCAGATGTACACCTTGATCTTCATTGGGTCCTCCAACAACTCTAGTGGGGGCTTACCCTGACTCTGTTGTATGCTTGGGGATCGGATTTTGTTCTCATGACCTGGCTGTCTTCTCTGATCTCAGTGGGTAAGGATGTTTCTAGTCCTGCAGTGATTTAGGTGTCAGGTGGGTTGATACCCAGGGGTGGTCTCCTACTTCTCAGGATGAAAAAGAGTGGGGTATTGAGAGGAACTCTGTGAGGGTAAACTGGGAGGAGGAGAGTATGTTTGGGATGTAAAGTGAATAAGTAAGCAAGTAAGTAAATAAATAAACAAACAAATAAATAAACAAAAAAAGAATAATAAAGACAACAACAAATAAACCTGGGTGTTCCATTTCTGACCTAGCTGATGGCATGAGAGTGGTCCGTAGATGTTCAATTAATTAACTCTAAATACTGATTATTTCTCATACTGTGGCACTTAGTTCAATCAGTACAGGATGAGAAGGACAAAGGATAAAGTCTTCCAAAAGAAAATTCCACATGTTGTCTGCAATTTTACTTTCTGCCTGTGGTCTCTCATGTGAATTTCAGACCTGTGTACAGGCACTCAAAAAAAAAAAAAAAAAAAAAAAAGGAAGCTGGGCGTGGTCACATACACCTTTAATCCCAGCACTCAGAGGCAGAGGCAGGCAGATTTTTGAGTTCCAGGCCAACCTGGTCTACAAAGTGAGTTCCAGGACAGCCAGAGCTATACAGAGAAACCCTGTCTCAAATATATAGAGAAGAAAGTTGGGAAAAGCCTTGAAGAAATGGGCACATGGGAAAAATTCCTTAACAGCAATGGCCTGTGCTCTAAATCAAGAATCAACAAATGGGACCACATAAAATTGCAAAGCTTCTGTAAGGCAAAAGATACTGTCAATAAGATAAAGAAGCCACCAACAGATTGGGAAAGAATTTTTACCAATCCTAAATCTGATAGGGGACTAATATCTAATATATAAAAAGAACTCAAGAAGCTGAACTCCAAAAATTCAATTAACACCATTAAAAAATAGGGTACAGAGCTAAACAAAGAATTATTAACTGAGGAGTACCAAGGGCTGAGAAGCACTTGAAAAAATGTTCAACATCCCTAATTATCAGGGGAATGCAAATCCAAACAATCCTGAGATTTCACCTCACACCAGTCAGAATGGCTAAGATTAAAAATTCAGGGAACAGCAGATGCTGGCGAGGATGTGGAGAAAGAGGAACATTCCTCCATTGCTGGTGGGATTGAAAGCTTGTACAACCACTCTGGAAATCAGTCTGGTGGTTCCTCAGAAAACTGGACATAGTACTACCAGAAGATCCAGCAATACCTCTTCTAGGTATATACCCAGAAGATGTTTGTACTGGATAGCTTTGTGTCAAATTGACACAGCTGGAGTTATCACAGAGTAAGGAGCTTCAGTTGGGGAAGTGCCTCCATGAGATCCAGCTGTAAGGCATTTTCTCAATTAGTGATCAAGGGGAGAAGGCCCCTTGTGGGTGGTGCCATCTCTGGGCTGGTAGTCTTGGGTTCTATAAGAGAGCAAGCTGAGCAAGCCAGTGGAAGCAAGCCAGTAAAGAACATCCCTCCATGGCCTCTGCATCAGCTCCTGCTTCCTGACCTGCTTGAGTTCCAGTCTTGAATCCTTTGGTGATCAACA
>NC_034602.1:60993679-61000236 GCF_900095145.1 Mus pahari
TCAGCCATCGTTGGGAAGAGATGCCCCTTGGTCTTGCAAAATTTATTTGCCCCATACAGGGGAACGCCAGGGCCAAGAGGTGGGAGTGGGTGGGCAGGGGAGCAGGGTGTGGGGAGGGTATAGGGGACATTCAGGATAGCATTTGAAATGTAAATGAAGAAGATATCTAATAAAATAGGTTAAAAATAAAAAAAGATGTTTAAAAATAATAATAATAAATAGGTGAGTTACATGATTATTCACATGTTCATGAAATTGATGCAGCTTCAATGTTTATACTTCAATGCTTAGTGGATTACATTTTCAGCTCTGAGGATTCATCCTTTGTTACAAATGTTCATGTGAACAAAACACACCTGCAAACTCCACTCTAGGCCCAACGATTTTTTCAATTATTTTAATACTTTGCCCTAATTATCTGGCACACGTTTCACTTGAATGAAGCAGACATTGAGAAGTATGATGACAATCGATTTTATATCTTAGAGCACATTTATGGAAGACCAGGAGGTATGCTGAGTGAAGAGTAGAGGAGACTGAAAGACATTGTCGCCTGAGACAATCACCAGCTAGCTCAGGTAAAGAAACTTCAACAAAGGTGTGTGTTCTTAGAGGCAAGGCAATCTCAAGGAAACGCTCTGGAATGGCATCAAACAAAAGAGCATACCATTAGCTTTGCAATCTCATCTCACAATCTGCCTCCATAACCAAATAAGAATTAGAATTTTAGAAACAAAATAATGTAAATAGATACTTTTGATTAAAAAAATTTTTTATTGCTAATTGATTCTAAAATTAGAGAAGTAAATGGGAATTATAGACAAAGAAAAACTTTAATTTAATATCTGGGAATATTATTCTACTCCTAAATTATTTATATTTCAATTTCCTATATTTTATAAGCAATGATTCCTTGAACTTGTTAGTTAAAGATGATTTTTATTTAAATATTTTTAACCCAAGGGATCATAACATAATTTAGACAAGAATGATCTTATTAGGTAATATTTGGATTGATTGCTACTGATACAATTGCAAGATATATTAAATATACTACATAGTTTACTGATTTTTTTAAAAAAAAAACTATTAATCCAACATGTGTTGTGAGAGTCATTATAGTAATCTAAGCTTTAAACCTGTAATGGTTTAGTGGAATTTAATGTCAGATGCTGAGACATAAGAATTTCTTTTGAAGATAGTGAAAGTATTAGGGCATGTTACGAAAGATTGTATGCTTATTATTTCTTTTACAGACCTGAAAGTCAATACCTTGAAAACAAATAAAGCAGTGCTCAGCTAACCCAGCACTTCACATCAATCATTACTCCCCTAGCCAGCTCAGAGAGCACAGCATGTGAGATACATATAGTGATTGACAGGTCGAGAGAGAACAGGCAGCATCGAAACGTTGGACAGCAAACTGTGGACATGTCAGAGCTCACCTCTTTTCTGGAATCAGCAGGTTGATTAACTTTCAAGGAGGCACCAACTTTCCATATGACATGGCGAAAGAGCTGAATCATTTCTACCATGGCAGCTGTCACCCACTATTTTTTCACTATGATGATGCAAGTTAGCCATTCACTCATAAACACCTAGGAAGCACTTAGAAAGTGGAAGGAAATCTCTGGGAATGGGTGATGTGACATAATTGGTGTACATGACAGCTTTATGTCCTGCCTGAAAATGTTAATAAAATGAAAAACAGTTTTATACAAATGTAACTCCTCTTGTGTATTCTGCAGAGAGTCTATATGAAAACCTCCCTTTCTGAGATCACCCTGATGATTTAGATTAGTTTCTATGTGGAATCTATTTCTAGGTTAGACTCAAGATTTTATATGATTTCTAAAAGAAGTGATGGAGACTAATCTGAAATGCAGAAATTTTGTCTGAGTGACTTAAATAGGAAGTTGGATTGAAATGTCAGGGAAGAATTTAGATTCAGTTATTTTTAACATTTTGATCATCTTGATGACACAGGCTGTAAGTCCAAGTACTTCCCATTACTCTGTCCCATCATTTGATTCCTTTGTCGTACATACCCACACCTTTGCAAACTACAATCTCAGAGTCTTGATGTTGCTTGTTTCTTTCTTCCTAATCATTATTATCCAGTGCATGTGAAGATTATTGGTCTATTTAGTGGCTAGGTCTATTTATAGATAGATAGATAGATAGATAGATAGATAGATAGATAGATAGATAGATAGATAGATAGATAGAGAGAGACTACAATGCATAGGGACTTCAGGAACATCAATGGTTATGTGATGTTTCTTACTGATATTATCAATAATATGTTAAAAACAAGGTCTTCCAAAGCAAAGCTGACAACTATTTAGATCAGTGAATTATGCTTCTTTAATATGATTTTATACTTGGACTACATACTTTAAAATCATTAAGGTATTTATAATTGTATACTGATAGTACACAACAAAGGGTTCTCATTGGGATAATCTTATATTTGATCCCATTCTTTCTTTTGATTTTATTATCTCTCCTCATCTACTCTTCCATATTACTCTTCCATATCTCAACTATATCCTCATTTAATTCTATCTCTCATTCTCCCCCAGCTTTGGGATAAAGTGACTAAGCTTCAACAGAGCCACTAAAGTGTTTTTATTTACATGGTTGACTTTTCATCCCATGAACCTTCCTAGTGTTCAGTAGCCATGTTTCTGGAGATGCCTTATGCAATTCTGGTGACTATCCTAAAAGATCTACATGGCAACAATCACAATGGTAGTCTATTTTCCCTGTGCAATGAAATTTATATCAAGTTACACAACTGTAGCTTGAGTATGTGTGGGGATGGAGAAAAGCCCTGTTCTAAGTTGCTAAAAATTAATACCTGTTACAGTTTTTTTTTCCATGAGTGTAGTGCAATTTAGTAAAATCAATATAAAGGCTTTCAAAAAAGCAACAGACTAAAACATGAACAGCCCTTAGCAAAGATTTAAAATTTCCTTGGTAATCCATTATAATGGATTAGTAATTCATTAGAGTGCACCTGACAAGGAAATTTGTTTATTTCAGTAACATGGCATATTGTGTAAATGTAATTATGAGTGATAAAATTAGATGAGGGCATCAGATTCCTAGGAATTTTACAACAGTTCTGAAGCACGTGTGGACAGCATATTTATACATATGCATAAAAAGGTTTAAAGTAACTCTTTAAAGGCAATGTTTCCATGACACATCAAGTCTCTCTATTTGCCTTAATACATATTTTAAAATATTCATGTAGAATTTAATTTGGGAAAGATTCTCAAGCATCACAGTGGACTCTGCAGATTGGAAAGCATAACCAACAGAATTTAGAACTTGATGCATGGACGCTGGATGTCTGAAATGTGAGTTCTAATTGTTGAGTTCTGTACTGGCTAGTTTTGTGTCAACTTGACACATGCTGGACTTAACACAGAGAAAGGAGCTTCACTTGGGGAAATGCCTCCACAAGGTCCAGCATTTTCTTAATTAATGATCAAGAGGGGAGGTCCCCTTGTGGGTGGTGCAATTTCTGGGCTGGTAGTCTTGGTTCTCTAAGAGAGCAGGCTGAGCAAGCCAGGGAAAGCAAGCCAGTAAGGAACATCCCTCCATCAGCTCCTGCTTCCTGACCTGCTTGAGTTCCAGTCCTGACTTTCTTTGGTGATAGCAGCAGTGTGGAAATGTAAGCTGAATAAACCCTTTCCTCCACAACTTGCTTCTTGGTCATGATGTTTTGTCCAGGAGTAGAAACCCTGATGAAGACAAGTTCCAAAAGACCTATGTCCTCAACCAGGGCCTGACATATCCATTTTAATCTTACATTTGACCAAAAGAGGGATATGATGTGAATTTGGCTTCCCAAAAGGCTACTTATGCCATTCACGATGGCTTGAAACTCAAGATTCTGTTACTGCAATAGCCATACTTCCTAATACCTTGCCTAGTTTTGTGAATTCCGCCTGTAACTTTGGGGAGAGGCCACCAATTTCTAAGTACTCGAAATGAAGTACTTTCTTCTTTAAAAAAGGAATTTAGTATCCATTATAAGAATTAAACATAAAAAAGAACACCAGAAAAAGAGAAAACTTGGATATCAATTAAAAATAGAAGGTGATCTAGAATATTTGAAGAGAGGTTTGGTTATACATGAATTTGAAAGAATGATGTATGAACCAATATTGATAATTTTGGAATACCACAATTAAACTCTGATATGAGTAAGTCATTGGGGAAGAAAATCAAAACCTAATTCAAAGTCTGTGTTAAATATCAGTAAAGCAAATATCTGACAAAGGCTTGTTTCCAAAACATACAAGGAAATCATAAAATTGATCAGCTAGAAAAGAACAACCTAATTACCAATTGTGCAATAGACTTGAACAGGCATAACGGCATGAAAGATCTGCAAA
Source organism: Mus pahari (assembly GCF_900095145.1). Taxonomy (NCBI): domain Eukaryota; kingdom Metazoa; phylum Chordata; class Mammalia; order Rodentia; family Muridae; genus Mus; species Mus pahari. The sequence continues at coordinate 60,998,092 of NC_034602.1, forward strand.
TGTCAAAGAAAATATTGACAAATGTTCAACATCATTTGCCATTATTAAATTATAAGTCAATTTGGCAATGACACATTACCACAAGTCTATTTCAGCAGCAAGTCTAGTGGAAAATGTTAAAGCCAGTTGTTAGCAAGGGCATGAAGTAACACATGAAGAGAGGAAATATTGTTCATTTGTTGGTAAAGAAAGAACAATACACAGAATCTTTGTTATGCAATTAAGAATGCTTCTATAAAAGTTAAGAAGAATCCTTCCATATAGTGACTTAACCAACTCATACATAATACTCATTGAATTAATTTTTATTTATGTATGCCTGCATTTCTACATGTGCAAGTGAGTGTAGCTGTGCTCAGAGACCAAAAGCATTGATGCTGGGAACTGAATCAGGTCCTCTGCAGTAACAATGCATTCCCTTAATGCTGACAATTTCTCCAGCCCCCTTATTTAACTAATTTGAAAACATGGTATGCCTAAATAAATTGATAGATAGAGTTACAACCCAGACAATTGAGTTTGATCTTAGAACTAACACCCACATTCTTATATCCCGGGTTTCTCAGAGACCAGTAAGTTCAGGAGAGCATGCAGGCTGCAGAAGCAACAGAGATTCTTGGACAGGGTTCTTTCAGGCCTTCATCCTCAGTGAGGAGCCTGAACTGAGCCTTAGACCTCTGTGCACCTTCCCTGCAAGAGAGTTTGCCTGCAGAGAGTGCTCTGACCTCTGGTACTCAGGAGAGAGTTGGACTCCCAGGAGTGCTGACAGAAGCTAACAGAATCACAAGAAGAACAAGCTCCAGCCAGAGACAGCTAGAACATCTAACACCAGAGATTACCAGATGGCAAAAGGCAAATGTAAGAATCATACTAACAGAAATCAAGACCGCTTGGCATCATCAGAATCCAGTACACCCACCACAGCGAGTCCTGGATACCCCAATACATTGAAAAGCAAAATTCAGATTTAAAATTATATCTCATGATGCTAGTAAAGGATTTTAAGTAGGGCATTAATAACTCACTTAAAGAAATACAGGAGAACACTGCTAAACAGGTAGAAGTCCTTAAAGAGGATACACAAAAATCATTTAAAGAATTACAGGAAAACACAATCAAACAGGTCATGAAATTGAACAAAACCATCCATGATCTAAAAATGGAAGTAGAAACAATAAAGAAAATCCAAAGGGAGACATTTCTGGATATAGAAATCCTAGGAAAGAAATCAGGGACCATAGATGCGAGCATCACCAACAGAATACAAGAGATGGAAGAGAGAATCTCAGATGCAGATGATTCCATAGAAAACTTGGACACAACAATCAAAGAAAATGCAAAATGCAAAAAGATACTACCTCAAAACATCCAGGAAATTCAGGACACAATGAGAATACCAAACCTAAGGAAAATGGGCATAGAGGAGTGTATTGGCTAGTTTTGTGGCTGAACAAGCCAGGGGAAGCAAGCCAGTAACGAACATCCCTCCATGGCCTCTGCATCAGCTCCTGCTCCCTGACCTGCTTGAGTTCCAGTCCTGACTTCTTTCAGTGATGAACAGCAATGTGGAAATGTAAGCTGAATAAACCCTTTCCTGCCCAACTTGCTTCTTGGTCATGATGTTTGTGCAGGAATAGAAACCCTGACTAAGACAAGGTTAATGAATATTTTCAACTTAATGGGTCAGTAATATCTTCAACAAAAATATAGAAGAAAATTTCCCTAAGCTAAAGAAAGAGATGCCCATGAACATACAAAAAGCCTACAGAACTCCAAGTAGACTGGACCAGAAAGGAAATTCCTCCCGACTCATAATAATCAGAACAACAAATGCACTAAATAAGGATAGAATATTAAAAGCAGTAAGGGAAAAAGGTCAAGTAATATATAAAGGCAGACCTATTAGAATATACCAGACTTCTCATTAGAGACTATGAAAGCCAGAATATCCTGAACAGATGTTATACAGACACTAAGAGATCACAAATGCCAGCCCAGGCTACTATACCCAGAAAAACTCTCAATTACCCTAGATGGAGAAACCAAAGTATTCCATGACAAAATCACATTCACACAATATCTATCCACGAATACAGCCCTTCAAAGGATAATAAAGGAAAAATTCCAACACAAGGAGGAAAACTA
>NC_034602.1:61000484-61002730 GCF_900095145.1 Mus pahari
ACCCAAATTTTTGCTGCATACAGGAAACCCACCTCAGGGACAAAGACAGACACTACCACAGTGTAAAAGGCTAGAAAACAATTTTCCAAGTAACTGGTCCCAAGAAACAAGCTGGAGTAGCCACTCTACTATCAAATAAAATCAACATCCAACACAAAGTGATCAAAAAAGACAAGGAGGGAAACTTCATTCTCATCATAGGTAAAATCTACCAAGATGAACTCTCAATTCTGAATATCTATGCTCCAAATGCAAGGCCATCCACATCCTTTAAAGAAACTATAGTAAAGCTCAAAGCACACATTGCACTGCACAGAATAATAGTCGGAGACTTTAACACCCCACTCTCAACAATGGACAGATCCTGGAAACAGAAACTAAACAGATACACATTGAAATTAACAGAAGTTACGAAACAAATGGATTTAACAAATATCTACAGAACAATTTATCCTAAAACAAAAGGGTATACCTTCTCAGCACCTCATAGTACCTTCTCCAAAATTGAGCATATAATTGGTCACAAAATAGGCCTCAGCAGATACAAAATCACTGAAATTATCCATGCAACTTATCAGATCACCATGGACAAAGGCTGATCTTCAATAACAACATAAATAATAGAAAGCCAACAATTACATGGAAGCTTTACAACACTCTACTCAATGATAACTTGGTCAAGGAAGAAATAAAGAAAGAGATTAAAGACTTTTTAGAGTTCAATGAAAATGAGGTCACAACATAACCAAACTTATAGGACACAATGAAAGAAGTCCTAAGAGGAAAACTCATAGCTCTGAGGGCTGCCAAAAAGAAACTAGAGAGAGCATACACTAGCAGCTTGACAGCACACCTAAAAGCTTTAGAACAAAAGGAAGCAAATTCACCCAAGAGGAGGAAATGGCAGGAAATAATCAAACCCAGGGCTGAAATCAACCCAGTGGAAATTAAAAGAACAATGCAAGGAATTAACCAAACCAGGAGCTGTTTTTTTGGTTTGTTTGGTTGTTTTGTTTTCTTGTTTTTTTATTTTTTTATTTTTTTCAAAAATCAACAAGATAGGTAAACGCTTAGCCAGACTAACTAGAGGGCATAGAGACAGTATCTGAATTAACAAAATCAGAAATGAAAAGGGAGACATAACAACAGAACACGAGGAAATACAAACCATGAACAGATCCTACTACGAAAGGGTATACTCAACAAAACTGGAAAACCTGAATGAAATGGAGAATTTTCTAGACAGATACCAGGTACCAAAGTTAAATCAGGATCAGATTAATGATCTAAATATCCTCATATACCCTAAAAAAATAGAACCAGTCATTAATAGTCTCCCAACCAAAAAATGCCCAGGACCAGATGGATTTCCTACAGAATTCTATCAGACCTTCAAAGAAGACCTAATTCCAATTCTCCTCAAAATGTTCCACAAAATAGAAGTAGAAGTTACTTTACCCAATTCATTTTATGAAGCCACAATACTCTGATACCTACTCAGAGTAATACAATTAATCTAATACCTAAACCATATAAAGACACAACAAAGAAAGAGAACTTCAGACTAATTTCCCTTATGAATATTGATGCAAAAATACTCAATAAAATTCTCACAAACCGAATCCAAGAACCCATCAAACTATTCATCCATCATGATCAAGTAGGCTTCATTCCAGGGATGCAGGGATGGTTTAATATACAGAAATGAATCAACATAATCCACTATATAAAAAAACTCAAAGACAAAAACCACATAATCATCTCATTAGATGCTGAGAAAGCATTTGACGAATCCAATACCTGTTCATGATAAAAGTCTTGGAAAGAATTCAAAGCCCAAACCTAAACATAATAGAAGCAATATACAGCAAACCAGTAGCCAACATCAAACTAAATGGAGAGAAACCTGAAACAATCCCACTAAAATCAAGGACTAGACAAGGCTGCTCACTTTCTCCCTACCTATTCAATATAATACTTGAAGTCCTAGCCAGAGCAATTAGATAACAAAAGGATATCAAGGGGATACAAATTGGAAAGGAAAAATTCAAAATGTCACTATTTGCAGATGATATGGTAGTATATATTAGAGACCCTAAAAATTCCACCTGAGAACTCCTAAACCTGATAAACAGATTCAGTGCAGTAGCTGGATATAAAATAAACTCAAACAAATCAGTGGCCTTTCTCTACACAAAGGATAAACAGGATGGGAAAGAAATTAGGGAAACAACACCCTTCACAAT
>NC_034602.1:61002960-61021520 GCF_900095145.1 Mus pahari
AAGACCCAGAAATGAACCCACACACCTATGGTCACTTGATCTTTGACAAGGGAGCTAAAACCATCCAGTGGAAAAAAGACAGCATTTTCAACAAATGGTACTGGCTCAACTGCTGGTTATGTTATAGAATAATGTGAATTGATCCATTCTTATCTCCTTATACATGGCTCAAATCTAAGTGGATCAAGGAAATCCACATAAAACCAGAGACTCTGAAAATTATATAGGAAAAAGTGGGGGAAAGCATCCAAGATATGGGCACAGTGAAAAAATTCCTGAACAGAATAGCACGGCTTGTGCTGTAAGATTGAGAATTGACAAATTGGACCTCATAAAATTGCAAAGTTTTTGTAAGGCAAAAGACACTNTCAGTAAGACAAAAAGGCCACCAACACATTGGGAAAGGATCTTTACCAATCCTAAATCCAATAGGGGACTAATATCTAATATATACAAAGCACTCAAGAAGCTGGACTTCAGATAATCAAATGCCCTCATTTAAAAAATGGGGTACAGAGCTATACAAAGAAGTCTCAACTGAGGAATATCAAATGGCTGAGAAGCACCTCAAAAAATGTTCAACATCCTTAATCATCAGAGACATGCAAATCAAAAGAACCCTGAGATTCCTCCTCATACCAGTCAGAATGGCTAAGACCAAAAATTCTGGTGACAGCAGATACTGGCAAGGATGAAGTGAATGAGGAACACTCCTCCATTGTTGGTGGGATTGCAAGCTGGTCCAACTACTCTGGAAATCATTTTGGAGTTTCCTCAGAAAACTGGACATAGTACTACTATAAGATCCAGCAATACCACCCCTGGGCATATACCCAGAATATGTTCCAACTTGTAATAAGGACACATGCTCCACTATGTTCATAGCAGCTGGAACGAACCCAGATGTCCCTAAACAGAGAAATGGATACAGAAAATGTGGTACATTTACACAATGGACTACTCAGCTATCAAAACTATGAATGTATGAAATTCTTAGGCAAATGGATGTATCAGGAGGTTATCATCCTGAGTGAGGTAACCCAATCACAAAAGAACATACATGATATACACTCAATGATAAGTGGCCCAGAAACTTAGAATACCTAAGATACAATTTGCAAAACCCATGAACCCAAGAAGGAAGACCAAAGTGTGGATACTTCATTCCTTCTTAGAAATGGGAACAAAATACCTATAGAAGGAGTTACAGAGAGAAAGTTTGGAGCTCAGATGGAAGGAAGGACCATCCAGAGAATGCTCTACCCTGGTATTCATCCCATAAACAACCACCAAACCCAGACATGATTGCATATGTCAGCAAGATTTTGCTGACAGGACCCTGATATATCTATCTCTTGTGAGGCTATGCCAGTGCCTGGCAAATACAGAAGTGGATGCTCATAGTAATCTATTGAATAGAACACAGGGCCCCTAATGAAGGATCTAGAGAATGTACACAAGGACCTGAAGGGGTCTGCAACCCTATAGGAGGCTCAAAAATATGATCTAAACAGTACCCCCTAGAGCTTGTGTCTCTAGCTGCATATGTAGCAGAGAATGGCTTAAATAACCATCAATGGGAGGAGAGGCCCCTGGTCTTGAGAAGATTATATGCCCCAGTACAGGGGAATTCCAGAGCCAGGAAGAGGGATTAGGTGGGTTGAGGGACAGGGTGGGGGAGGATATAGGGGACTTTCAGAGAGGAAACTAGGAAAGGGGATAGCTTATGAAATTTAAATGATGAAAATACCTAATAAAAAATTAAAAAATAAACTGTAATAAAACAAAAATTGCAGATAAACAACAACAACAAACCCAGAGTCTCTTTTGTTTTTTATTTATTTATTTATTTATTTTGGTTTTTCGAGACAGGGTTTCTCTGTGTAGCCCTGGCTGTCCTGGAACTCACTTTGTAGACCAGGCTGGCCTCGAACTCAGAAATCCACCTGCCTCTGCCTCCTGAGTGCTGGGATTAAAGGCGTGTGCCACCAGGACCGGCCAGAGTCTCTTTTGTGTCCACCACTACTCCTGGGTGTCAGGACTTCTCTGGAGTGTGGTTGATCTATCCATTGACACTATCTTGGAGAAAACGTGTTTTCCCTTTACAGCAGGTCTCAATTGCAAATACTTAACTGTTAAGAGTGTTTTGATTTTTGCTGTTTTATTTTATTTTGAGAGATAGAAGATGAAGCTGGGTGGGTAGGGAGATGGGGATGATCTTAGAAGAGTTTGGAGGGGAAAGAATATGATGTAAATATATTGTAATTTGGCAAAAATATTAATGTAGTAAAATATTCAAGAGATTAGTTAATATAAAGAACTCATACCTACAATTATTATCTGACCTTCCTTTGTATGGCATTCAAATACACAAATTTGAATACCTCAAATAAATACATAAATGAATACATACACTCATACATACATATATAAAATGCTCATTTTTAAATTAAACAATTATTCATAAGTTACAAAAATGATGTAAATAAAACTGTACTTTAGCATGTGAGTCTATAAACAAATTTATATACCTATTCACTGTTTGTCAGCAATAAAAATAATTAGAATATCAGGCTCCAAGCAAACATTAATGAACCTTAAATGAACATTTGGTCATAAAAAAAGTCAGGCTGACAATGGATATATGTTGAATGACTTGAGTGACATTGTAGAAAAGGCAAAACTATAGTAGAGAATAAATCAATGTTTGTCAGGATACAGGGAAATGGAATGTTGAATAGATGATATTTTTACGGGAATATTTTTTCTCTTTTAGTAATTTATTCTCTCATATATTGCATGTTGACTGGTTTTCCCTCCTTTTCTCTGCCCTCCACTTCCTCCATCTCCTGACTTCCATTCCCATTCACTCCTCATAGATCTCCATTCAAAAAAAGGGCAGATGTCTCAGAGATATCAACCAAACACGGCATATCAAGTTNCTATAAGATTAGACACCTCTCCTCATATTATGGGTGGACTAAGTAACCTACTAGGAGGACAACAGTCCGAAAGCAAGTAAAAGCTTTCGAAACAGTCACTAACCCTTCTGTTAGAAGTCTCACAAAACCACCAAACTATACAACTATAACATATATACAGAGGGCTAGGTTAGACCTCGCAAACTCCGTCATTGTTAGTTCAGTCTCAGTGAGCCCCTGTGAGTCCAGGTTGGTTGATTCTGTAGTTTTTTCTTATGGTGTCCTTGATGCTTCTGGCTCCTACAATCCTTTATCCTTCTTTTCAGCAGGATTCTCCATGGGTCTCTCTGTACCTGTTTCCATCTCTTTGTGGATGAAGCCTCTTTAGTGCAGTTGAGTTAGGCACCAATCTATGAATATGTCAGAATATTATTAGGCATCATTCATTGGGATTTTTTTGACATTCACGTTTGGCTCTATCCTAGGACTTTGTGCCATCTGGATTCCTGAATCTGGTTCTCCAAGCCATGTCAAGGGTGGGTTAATGCTCATGACTTGGGTCTCAAGCTGGATCCCCCATTGCTTAACCACACCCACTATTTCTATTTTCTATAACAGGCAAGACTTCAAGAGGTGGGTTTGAGGCACCAATTCAGCCACAAAACCTTTTACCTAAAATTTGTCCTGCCAGCATTGTATGCTGGAGTAAAATGACATAAGCTGTTTTTATGATATCACACTTATGTCTACATACCACTTTGAATTTTGCAAAGGCCATGAAATGTAACAACACAAAAATTTAATGCAGTACCATTTAAAGATTTGGGAATTAAGGGCCTGGGGAGATGGAAGAACAGACATATTCTTATAAAAAATATTTACTACACAAGCATGAGGACCTGAGTTTAATACCTTGCTAATAAAACAACGGAGGGTACCTGGAAGGCAGAGTTAAGTGCAACTTTGGGGTATTGATGAATAGCCGGACTACCAAAATGGCAAACTTCAGTTTCATAGAGAGACACTGTCTAAAAAATAATGTGAATAAGGGATGGGTAATGACCCAGCAGGCAAAAGATTTATAAGTATGATTAATAGAATTCAGATACTTAGTATGTTCCAAACTCTGGAAGGATGTTGCAGCATACCTATACTTCAATAGCCAGGAAGACAGAAGTGTGGTACTGGAATAATCTCTCCAGATATGCTAGTTTTATCGGTTAATTCTGGGTTCAGTTGTGAAATTCTTATTCAGTGAATAAACTGGAGAATGATAGGAAAGACTAGTGACACCTTTTCTAGCTACACATACTTGTGCAGACATGAACATGAACACTCACAAACACATATGCATCCACTCACATATGAACAAATGTACACACATGCATATCCCACAAACAGGATATATAAAAGTTAAGGTACAGAATAATTGGAGAAAAGACCCAAAATTCAATTCTTGTTTTGTACCACACATACAGCCACATGCAAACACACAAACCACACACACACACACACACACACACACACACACACACACACACACACAGTATCTCTCTTTCCCTTTCATACAAAATCACATAATATTAGAGTTCATAAAATCTAAGGATATTATTAAAATGTGAAAAGATGATAATATATATGTCTATATTTATATGTATATATATCCAATAAAGAAAACAGTCAGACTCTCAAATAACTTTTGAGATAGATAATCTCCAACATTAAAAGTATATATATATATATATATATATATATATATATATATATATATATATATATCAGTATTTGACCAATGGGACATAGGCTTACCATTGTAATACATGTTCTGAAATTTACTATATAAATGGATGCAAAATAGTAATCATATTTTTCATTTTTAGAGTTTGAAGTTAGGAAGAAGGGAGAATGAACAGAATGATCCATAGTATAATGTGCTGCAGTTGGAGATGCAATCTGAAGTCATTCTTAAAATAATTTCAACACAAACTACTACATATAGAGACACTTAAAGACACACACATAGATGTATGCACACACATACTCATACCCACATATGCATAAAGGCATATGCTTGTTTTTTCTAACAGTTGAGAAACTCAAGAAATATAATTACAAGGTCAGAGAACCTACCTAGTTCATAGTTCTTATGGATTACAATTCTCCTTTTGCATAAATGAAAGCTTTGAAAAGTAGCAGATTCCAAGAGAGACAGTAATAGTACATGAAGGCTCAGAAGTGCTGAAGTAGTTACTTTTCTGTTGCTGTAATAAAACACTGTGACCAAGGCAACTGATAGAAGAAAGATTTCAATTTGTTTTATGGATAAGTGTCCATCACGGGAAAGAATCATGGCTCCAGTTGGCAGATGTGGCAGCAGGAACAGAATAGTAAGTGTTCACATCTGGAACCAGAAGTAAAGAGAAGACGTAGGGGAGGATTTTTAATCTCAAACTGATGCTCAGTAATGTACTTATTTCATCAAGGCTATACACTTAAGCTACCCTTAACAGCTCCATCAAGTGGAAAGCAGAAGTTTCCATACTCCACACTATGAGGGACATTTCTCATTCAAACTATTACAAGTTTCTAGTAAATCTTGAAAACAAGTAAATGCGAAGAAACAAAATTGCAAAATCACACACTAGACATTGATTGGCAAAGATAGAAAAGTGAATTAGACAATGTTCATGAAGTAGCTTTAGATCTCATAATGTAAATAGAATGTCCATTAATGTCACAATTAAAATAATTGAAAAACAAATAAATGTTGGTGAAGAAAATAATTATCTCATTTAGAAGATTTCTAAGCGAGTTATGTAAATAACTGTCAAATAAATTATGCAAATGGTATATACTCACTTATAAGTGGATATTAGCTACAAATACAGAATACTCATGCTACAATTCACAGACCCAAAGAAGGAGGATCCAAGAGAGGATGCTTGAATCTTTCTGAGAAGAAGAAATAAAAGTTTATCAGAGTTGACTAGATGGGGAGAACTGGGTGGGAGATGGGATGGGGGATGAAGTTGGAGGGAGTATCAGATGTAGGGAAAGATGAAAAGAAGGGGCCAAAAGAGTACATGGAAATCAGCTGGTGGGGCAGGAGGAAGGGTATCTCTAGGATGTGACAGAGAACTGGGATGAAGCAAGCTCCATGGAGACTGTGATGATGACTCTAACAGAGACTTTCTAACACTGGGGAGCCTGAAGTGGCCATTTCCTGTATCCTGATAGTCTGGAGGGAAAAGCGCATCAATCCACCCACAAATCTTTCAACCCCAAATTTGTCCTACCTGTAAGAAGTACAGGGATAAAGATAGAACAGAGACTGAGGGAATGGCCAACCAAGACTGGCTCAACTTTAGACCCAGTTCATGGGCAGGAACCAATCCATGACACTATAATGCTACTTTTTTATACTATAAGACAAGTGCCTAGAATTACTGTACTCTGAGAGACCACCAGGTGATGGAAACAGACGTCAAGACTCAAAGCAAAATATTAGATAGAACTTCAGGAGGGAGTCTTATGAAAGAGTTAGAGGAAGTATTGAAGGACCCAGTGGGAATAGGAACTCCATAGGAAGATCAACTAACCTGCACCATTTGAGGCTCCCAGACACTGAGCCACCAACCAAAGAGCATACATAGGCTGGACTCCCTTCCACACATATGTAGCAGATGTGCAGATTGTCTTCATGTGAGTCTGCCAACAACTGGAGTGGGTCTGTCCCTGACTTTGTTGCCTGCCTATGAATTCCATTCTTCTTACTGGGCTGTCATGTCTGGCCTCAGTGGGAGAGGATGTGCATAGTCCTGTAGTGACTTGATGACCTAGGATGGGTTGGTACCCGGGATCCTTCCCGTTCTCAGAGAAGAAGAGCATGGGGATGGGGATGGGGAAGATGCTATGTGAGAGGGGACTGGCAGGAGGGACTGCAATCCTATGTAAAGTGAATACATAAATTAATTAATGGAAAAATGATGCAAACTTTCTAGTTTTTGAAGAACTGTACAGAATGATTTTTTTTTTCTTGAAGAACAATGCTAAAGTGAATACAGTAATGAATGTTAAAGTTTCCCACACTGAGTGACCATCAGTGACTGTGTTCAATCCCTGCTTCATGATGAAAACAGCACTTCCCTTCCAGCTGTCTCAGATCAAATCATAACACCCTAATAAGAACATTAAAAAAAAAAAAAGATCAAAATCTCTAAAAGGAAATTCTGAACGGTGTTTAAAGAAGACTCTCATCAAAACTCGCCAAGTCACCAATGTCAAGTTCCCTGTATCGATACAGCCAACATATTCCATGCTGGATTTTCATTTTAACAACATGGATGCTTCAATATTATTTCACAATAGAATTCACATTTAAGTGATATTTATATAGTGTCAATTATTCATCCGTGCATTTTCAAACAATTATTAAACTAGAATGTCTACTGTACCTTCTTACCTCCTAAATTAGACATCATTTAAGATCATTTCTGTTATGATCACATTTCCAGTTGCTGTAGATGGGTTTCATCTATGCCTAATAAATGTTACTACACTTGTAACACTACAATGTTTCTTTGCCATATTAAAAAATGGTGAATAATGTCAGAATTACTTTCATTTGTGTTTTTTGTTATATTTGAAACAAAACATTGCCTGGAGCTAAATAATACCTCCCAAATGAATTGCAAAGAATAGTTATATGATAAGCATGCAAATGAGTAACAATAAGTTGTCACATACCACATACATGTAATATTCTGGCAATCATTCTCAATATAGTAGGAATTTAAACTTCTTGCATTATTAAGATGTGGGTCACTATCTGTTCAAGTCAAATTAAACCAATTGTAATTTAAAAGTAAAATCAGACTTTCTTTAGCATGCCATGTTATAAGGAAGTAGATACATCCTGTGATGTATATAAAAGACACTCTTCATGTCAGCAACCTTGGCTTTCATTACTTCCTACTACATTCATATAAAGTAAATACTTGATACAGTAAGACTTCAATTTCTGTGTGATTGCCAAAAGCTGTAGTACTATGGGCCATTTTTTTGATTAGACGAGTCTTTGATTTGTGCAACATATCAACTAACATTACAGTGACCTGCAAATGTAAGAAAAGCCAATTCTTAAAATCAGTTACAGCTTTGTCTCAAGCAAGTCAAATGCAATCAGGGACTACAGTGGCAAGGGTTTTCAGTGTTACGGGACTACTTACTCAGACCCAAGGCAGAAAGATGCATACATACACACGTAAAATATACAACATGTATGTATGCATGTATGTATGTATGTATACATACCACACATTAGAGTTTCCTGGCATGTATATTCATTTCCTGGCATCTATACTCAGCATCACATTGGTTTAACATGAACACTTTCACTTCTATCTACAAATAACTGTGAACATGATTATTCTAGCCTCTATGCTGATGAGGGTAAAATAAGAAAAGTGTTTTCAGTGAGTCAATTCACTAGCAATATATTTAAAAGGAGAAAAAACTAAATTTAATATTGGCAAAAAATACATATGCCTTCTGTTACGGTGTGTCCATACTGAGAGTAAATGTTAAGACAAATATAACTCAAATTTGAATATAATTTTCTGTGTTTATCATGTTATTTGCTTAATATTATCATTACATTATGGGACAACTACATCTATAGTAAACATTGGTTTCCATTTTGACAATGAAAAAGTGTATTTTCATGGTTGAGGGTAATTATTTAGTAACTAATACAAAAATATTTATTTCATTTAAAAAGTCACAGTATTCACCATTGTGTGTATGCATGTGCACACAGAATCTTATTTTACTACTTCACTGTATCTAAAAAATGCATAACATAACCCTGCTGTATTATATAGTGGGAAAAAGTTTTAAATGAGCAATGTGAAATTTCAGGGTCTCATCAATAAAAATGCAAATGCTATCTAATTTCTGGTATATTTAACTCAAATACCTAGAAATAAACTGCAAATATAAAATTACTCAAAATAAGAAGAGAAATTCTGTTGTGTTTCTTCCAAAGGGTAACTTTGCTGCTTGTATTCACTGCTATTTTAGAAATGTATGTCACAGATGATTTTTTCTTAAAAGTTGATAAAGTAAAATGCATCATTTATAATAATTGAAATGAATTATTATAAATAATTCATCGTGTAGGACGATCAAAACGATACCGTGTCTTCTTACAGCATGGATTCTTCTAGAAGAAATGTCAGTCTCAATTGACTTATTTATTTTAATACAGAATGTGATCAATGGCTGGAAAATGGTCTACAGAAAACGATTACTTATTTTTATGCCTGGAGGTTAAACGTTAAAGTACTCCCCTGTTTATTTTTCAAGATCTTGTTTCTGTTAGCAGTTAAAGCTACTAAAAATGTTAGTAGAGAACCGTTTCCTTACTTCACATGAGCTTATAATAAATAATCTACAAGGATTCCCCAGAGTCTTTTCTGTTGGCATATAATAGTCTGCAGAAAAACAATAAACCCTGGGTTTGTGGATGCATTATGATATGTTTACTTTGCATAAAAATGATAGTATAGTCTAGATGTTACAGAGCAGATAAACCTGCCAAAGATCTATGGGAAAGGGAAGGTTTGTAATGCTTCCACTTGACAGGTCATGATTTTGCATTTGAAAATTTTACAGGAACAATAACAATTAGGATAGGTCCATCCTGGAAAATTTCTAGCAGACCATGTTGAATGGAATACAAAGTCCTATAAATGAATCATGACTAAATGTTGAGTGAACATTCCATCCTGGGAAGTAAACCTGCCATAGTGGTCAGCTTTTGAGTGAATATAAATTTCTATCCCTTGACAGTCAGAACTTTATAAAAATTGGTGCATCTCCAAAATGCATATCAAATAAAGGAACATTTTCATAGTGAAATATTTTTTCATATTTTTTCTACATATTCCCAAGTATGCTATTCTTTCCATCTAAATGGTCACATAAAAGATGTTTATGTAGGATACATTCTTTGTTTGCTAGGAATCAGAAGCAATATTAGTATGTACATATTAAATATTGGTCGATATTAGTGCAACAGGGTGATCACATGTACGGGAAGTAATAATAATATAAACTGTTAAGAAGAACAAAACTTAAATGAACATATGATAACAGAAGCAACACTGATAAAGATAAAGTATTGAATCATTTCCTGAACATTAAGAATGGGGCATTTGCAGCAAATACTTCATAGATTCCGAAGGTTGTGAATTTGTTCATCGTCCTATGTTAGGACTCTCCAAACCATTGTGCAATTTTCCAAATCTTCTCAACTTGAATAATATCAGTTCATTTTAATTGGTTAATCAAGTCATTAATGTAGTATTGCACTGGTTTCAAGTGACAGTTTAGTTGTTTTGAGGAAAATCTCAGATATAATGACATGATTCTAGGTAACAGCTGTGATTGCTCATTGGTGTTTTGGTTTGCATATCTCTCTCTCTCTCTCTCTCTCTCTCTCTCTCTCTCTCTCTCTCTTTCTGTCTTTAACTTGATAGAAGACTGTCTTAATGGAAAATAAAATTGAAATAGGTAAATACAGATAAGAAACCCACAGCCTATGATCTTGCACCAAAGTAATACTATAAAAGGAGGTAAGACAACAAACTAGACACGGAACAGGAAGTGTGAAAAGAATACTGGGCACTAAAGTTGTGAGGACTGGTGATTACAGCAGAGGGGTAAGTGAAATAACAAGAAAGGGGGCAGTTTAACAAAACCCAGGATATATGAATAAATAGTATAAGCCTTAAGATATCCTACTAGTCTGTAGGATAATAAAAGGGGTATTATCAAAGAGGAATGAGTTTCAATTGAGGTACCCTGCATGGACAAATATATGCTATCTCCAGAAGAGTCATTAAATGAAAAATCTCAATTCTGGGAACAGGTTACTGCCATATCAGCTATTATTGGTTATGGATGCCCTAGAGGAATTAAAAACAGGCTGTGACTATTAGCCTTTCCTGTCTACAGTAACTTAATCATAAAATTATATTCTTGAAGAACCACATATTTATGTTGCAGGACATAGAGAATTGACTATAGTCTTGAACTGTCCAGAAAACTCTTCCTGCTGGTTTCCAGTACTCTTTGGACGGATAACAGTCCTGTTCCACAGGAAGGAATTTATGTTTGTCCCTGTAAACGTAGTTAAAATATAGGCTAGACAGGAAACTCTACTAATCTTGTTTTCTTAAATGGTCATATCTTCAAACATGCTTCTAAATAGTTGTATTTATACCCATGGATTTCATAGATTTTTGCTGTTCTAAATCTTTATATTAGAAGATTCTCATTTCAGCAGGTAAGTTGTTTATGCAGCAACTAAAACTGCTCAAAGGACTGAGCTCAAAGTGACTGTGTTATCTTAGCTCAAGATAGAGCTAATATCATCTCCAAAGGCTCATAGAAAATTGTAAAGTAGATCAGAACATGTGTTAAAAGCTAGGGATAGGTAAGAGTCCTGAAAATGCTGGCCTCTTAGCATGGCTGCTTCACACATAAACTGACAGTATCCTTGGTTACCTGACCAAGACGTTGACAATATTAATAGAATTAAAAAAAAAAAAATCCCTGCACAGAAGAGGGAGAGTCTTCCGGTACACCACCTTTTACAGAGGAGATAATGGCAGTAAATAGCTGCTGAAAGGCCAAGAATGATGTGTTTAATTTTTGCTAGGGAAAGATATGGCATTGGTAGGATGGCCATGCCCCAGTGGATGACCCCATGCACATGTACATATGTGGAGCACTAATTAGACTCAGTGGGTGTAAATTAAATTAAACAGCCTTGCAGTTAGGACACAGATAGGTGATCGACAAGGAGGCAACTGGAGGAGTGAGTAGAGTGATGGACATGACCTATCAGGATATATTTTATGCACATATAAAAGTGTCAGTAAATAAATATCTATAAATTAAAGGCATTTTAAATAATTCAATACATGACATAAAGTTGCGATGGGCAGTGTTGAGGGAATTCTTAAGAATAAAAACAAAGTATTGAAAACAAACGGTACCACCTTTGGAAGAACAAAGAACAAAATTTACATAATAGTCTAAATTCAAAATGAAGATTATTTGGTTGGATCAAAATCTGTCTGGCCAAATCTAATGACAAATAAGGACAAAGTAAACTATCAGGCTGAACTCCTGACTGGGATCAAAACAAGTGTCACCGAGCAAACACTATTTGGAAACTTGAGTGATTGGAATTAAACCAGCATCTGAGCGCAAACGTTGTCAGGGCATCAATCTGAGGCAGGTGAGACAGTTTTTATAGCAATCCATCTTTCCAGACAACTTTAGGACTTAAGGAACAATTGCTGAAGAAGCCTCAGTTAAATCAGTTTAATTCACCCAGAACTGTCAGACTCCAGCATATAATCAAGAACTTAAGCTGACAGCAACAATATGTATATTATCTTTAAATTACATTTTGATTTACTGTATGTGTAGGGGTGTGTACATGCAGCAGTACACATATGTGTTTAGGAACTATTAGAGTGAGTGTTCTCCTCTTAACTGGTAAGTCCTGAGGATAGAACTCAAGTTGGGAACTTGGAGGCAGATAACTTTAACCACTGAGTCCTTGGAGACTGTTCCAAATTTCCTCTGTAAGTACCAATCCAGGCAAATGGGAGACCAGATAAAGGAATCATTAGGTTCACTGAAGTTTGTAATATGCTGAATCCTGAGTGAGGGTCAGTGGTAGGAACAAGATGAGGGATAATGAGGAATACTGGGGTAGAATAAGGGATCTATCACGGGTTCACCATGAAAAGAGAAAACTCAGATCGAAAAAATAAAGCATTAACCTACAGATGGTGTTGATGAAGTACTCATTAGATCAATAAGGAATGTTTACAATAGCTAAAGAAAAAAGTACAAATATGGAAAGCAAATATAAAACTCATAGGCTTTCTAGGGAGAAAATAGAAAGAAAATAAAAGTCTTCAGAGTGGAAAGGCATTGGATTATAAATAATTTTTAAAATGCACAGAGATTTACATCTACATAAAAATAATGAAAGTGTAAAATACTCAACAATGAGGTTTAATGCAGGGATTTAGGTAATTGCCAAATAATTGAAGCATTGGAAATAGTAATGAGCAAGGGAAATCACACCAAATTAAGGGAAATTAAAATCTGCAAAAATCATGAGAAATATCATTAGTCATCTTAACTAGTTTCAGCAATAAAGAAAGGTGTTTCACAGAACCTACAATTAGGAGCTTATGTGGGGTTATTATATGTAACCACTGGATGAAGGAAATAATTTTCTCAAGGATATTATTATACCTCTCTTCTGACTCTCTGTTTCAATGATAAACATTAGTTATCTGCCCCAAATAACTTAAATAGATATAGCCCTCAAAAGCAAGACTGAGGGTTTGAGATGATATATGCCTATTATGTTATGGACGCAGAGAGTACCTGACTACATAGTGTGCTAGTAGATTTTAATAACCAGGAATTCATTTTTGTCATATCTTCTGTTTACAACTGTAGGCATTTTACATTTTTGTCCTATGTTAGTATGATGAATGGCATTGTTTACAAATATTGGTATGTAACAAAAATTGAATTGATAGAATTCAAATATAATTATTATGTTCTCACTCATTATTTATTTTCTGTGTTGTAGTACCCTATTCTAACACTCTAAATTATTTTGCATGTGATCATAAGAAACTTGTTGGTGCTCTAATTGCGTAGTTTATATTGCATATTTTTTTCTGTTTATCTACATTTTCTGTTTTTGTATTGAATTTTGTTGTGGTAGTAGGGATTGTTCTCCTGGCACAAGATGCAATAACACTAAGTATCAACCCTCATATCTAGCCTGGATGAGGCAACACAGTAGGAAAAAAAAGGGGGGTCCTAAGAGCAAACAAGAGAGTCGGAAATACTCTCACTCTCACTGTTATGAGTCTCACAGAAGCTAAACAATCACAGTGTGCTTGCAGAGGACCTAATGTTGTTCCAGGTGGGATCTGTGATTACCACATCAGTCTCTATGAGCCCTGTTTAGTTGCCCTGTGGGCCATGTCGCCATGGTATCCTTAACCCTGGCTTCTATAACCTTCCCTTCTCTTCCTCAGTTTTGCTCTGAGTCTCTGCATCTGCTCTCATCAGTTGCCAGAGGAAGCCTCTCTGATGACTGGGTTAGACCCCAGTCTGTGAGTTTAGAAGAATATCATTAGGAAGCATTTCACTGACTTTTCTTCCAGTCCTGTTAAGTTTTACATTAGGTCTCTGGCCTATCCAACTTGCTGTTTCTGGCTATTCAGGCTGTGTATGGCCTGTTCTTCCACTCATGGCGTGAGCCTCATATGAAACATTGGTTAACTATTTCCATAAGTTCTGAGCCACCCCTGCCCCAGTACATCTTACTAGAAGGCTGTAGGTCAAAGATTTTGTGGCTGTTTTGGTATCCTAGTCCCACTACTAGAATCTTTCCCTGGTTATAGAAGATAGCTGGTTTTGCCTCTGTAGCCTCCATTGCTAGAAGTTGTTGCCAGGGTCATCTCCATCAGGTCTACCTTCCCCATGCTAGTTCCCTTGGACAGCCACCTCCTCTCAACCACAGGCCAGATCTGCCAGAGACCAGGTAAGGCCAGACTCCTTTGGACATTAGGATTTTCAAGTTTTTAATTCTGGGAATTGCCTTTCACTATTTTATACAACTTTAATTATTTCTCAATGTGTTTGTTTTCCAAAATTAATATTTGATGAATGCAGCCATAATCCATTTTGATGTTTTTATCTTTTCTTTGAGAAATTAATGCAATATATTTTTATTATATTCTTCCCCTTTCCTAGATTCTTCCACATTCTCCTCACCACTTCAGGTTCTTTATCTCTTATAAACATACCCTGAAACCAAAACCAAAACCAGTCAAGCTAAAACGAAACAAAAACACACAGAAGAGCATAAAGGATGATTACTCCTTAGCATGAGGCCTGTCCTTGAGTGTGCTTGATATACCCAATGTCACCTTACTGTAAAACTTGATTTTCCCCCTCCCAATCAGTAGCAGTTGCTAATGACATCTTGGTTCAGGATGGAACTTTGAGTCTAGTACCCTTTCTCAGTGCTGGGATTTTGTATGGCTTGAATTTGTACAGGTTCTGTGCATGCTGGCAGAGTCTCTGTGAGTTATTATGCACACCAGTCTGATAATGTCTAGAAAATATAGTTTTCCTTGGACTCATTCACCAACTCTAAAATTTCTACAATCATCTGGGATCCTCTTCTGAGAAAATTCCTTAGCCTTTACCAGTGGGTGTGATGAAGAACTGCATGAGAGCATTCATTCATGAATCTGTGTGTATGTGCATTTGTGTATGTGTGTGTGTGTGTGTGTGTGTGTGTGTGTGTGTGTGTCAGAGGCTAGATGTTCACATTCTGATTTTTCCTGTGTATTACTCTCCATCAATTTTTTTTCGAGACAAAGTTTTTCATTGAACCTGGAGCTCACTGCTTCAGTGAGATCATCTAGTCAACAATTTCTAGAGCTCTTTCTGTCTTTCTACCTCCTTAGAAGTAGGAGAATAAAGCCCTACTCCCATGTCCGGGTTTCCACATGGGTTCTGGGGATCTGGCATAGGTGAATTTTCCAAGCAAGTATTCACCAATTATGCCATGGCTGCAGACATAAAATAGCATGTTTTCATCATTCTAATTTTGCCAAATCATTTCCTAATGGGGATAGATTTTGTATTCCCAATATTTTTTGTGACTTTTTGGTTGAAAATAATTTTTCCTGCAATATGTCCCAATTTCAACATGTAATTTTCCTCCTGCTACTGAAGGATATACTTTCTTTGGAAATTTTCAATGAATTAGATATTCCAAACATATAATATAAATATTATCTTGAAAACCAAAAGATTGTTTCATGGGAACTGCATAATCTATGTTTGGAAATCAGCTTCTAAACAAGCATGCCAGAGATTAAATACAAACAGCCTTGTACTAAATGATTCATCTCAAGTCTTTGGTAAGGGTGACGTATTTTAAGGATTGCATGAGTATATAAAGTTTGAGTATTTAAACTTTCAAAATGAACAGTGATAACTGTCATAAATATAAATTAAAACAATGTGGGCTGCAGTGTATGATTAAAAGGAAGATGCAGCTAACTGGAGCATTTTTTTTCAAGGAATATAACAAATTACTTGGGGGAAACAAATTTCAGTCAAGCAAAACACCATTGTCTATTCTTGAGAATTCTTACAAATTTTGTTATGAGTAAAGTATTTTTTTGTTTATTTCAAATCTAGATTATTGTTTCCCTATGGACTTTCCTAGATTGAAAGCAGCCTGATTGTCTTAATCAGAGGGCAAATGAACAGAGAAATAGTATAATGAGTGTCAGAAAATGTATACTGAGGATCAATTCTGACAGAACCTTGATCTGGAGTCCCATCCTTGTTCCCCATTTGTACCTTCAGTATTGCCTCTAGAGGTACAGAGAATTTATATTGTTACAGAAAGCTCAAGGAAACCTGCAGACCTCAGTTCTTTCAGAAAACTGCTTTCACCATTCATTGATTTGGAAATGCCTGAGGACAAAAACATTCTCCCAAATGATTTTCTCAAGTTGGAAGAAACAGATTCAACTTCAAAAATAAGCAAACAGCAGATAGGGTGACTCATGCCTGTAACTTGTACCTGAAAGGCTGCAACAAGATGATTCCTATGAGTTATGGTCAGCCTGAGCTACAGGATAAGTCTGAGGTCAGCCAAGGTTACAATGTTTATCAGTGCGAGCTTGTCACAAAATAAATAAATGGAATATATGTGAGATAAATAGATGAAGTTAGATAGAAAAATGGAGAGAAACGATAGTCTAACACAAAAATCCCTTACATTCTAACACACACACACACACACACACACACACACACACACACACACAACTTTGAATAGGTACTCAAAACCTTAGAGTGGAGGTTGGTATAGATATTTCATTTAGGGAGGAGTGTTGCAGCCACTTACTCTCAGCCTCTTAACCAATGATGAGTCTTTGCATTCACCAAAGCCCACTGCAAAAAGAAGTTTCTCTGAGAAGGATTTAGAGCAGGACAAATCTACTGTTATTAGCATAAATATTTAAGATGGAGTTTGACAGCACAGCTAATGAGAAATGTAATTACAGTAGGTTCCTCCTTAGGGTTTATGACTTCCCCAGGCATGGTTTTCTAGCTATTGTTTATAGAATTAGACCTGAATTGTCACCTGTCCAACAGGTGTCAAATCAACCAGAAAGCTGTTGGTTAACCCAGTAAGAGCTATACTGCTCCAGTGAGCACATACTGCCTTCTGGTTAATTTTATTGGATTCCTGGTCCTGTAATGGGTAAGGCCACGGATGTCTTTTCTGCTCTATAAGCCTTTACAGCAATACGAAAGACATCCAGCAAAGAGACAGTTTCTCTATCAGTTTGAGATAGATTTCCTTATGTACTCTAAAAATGAGATATGTTGGGAAGCCAAGAACAATGCCAGTGGTTTATTTTGTTGTGGGCATTTATGGGATCCTTTTATCCAACAACAGGTGGGGATGTATCCTGTTCCTGGCACTGAGAGTTTCATTTAAAAATTCATGTCTTCTAGTAGTGAACAGCATGGTCTGCCATAGAGGGTACTCCTTTTCTAGTTATGTATCTTTTTTCAAAAAAAAATATAGTTCTAGTTAGTACAAACATGTAGTTTCTTATTATGTTTCTTCATACCACCTTAGTTTTGGTTAACTCTTATTCCTTCTCCTCTCCATACCCTTACTCCCATTCCTACTAAAAACTTTATCCAATCCTTGTTCTTCCATGCCACATATGGAGAAGTGCTGTGAAAAGCTGTCTTCTAGACAAGACAAGACTTTTGCACATGGATACTCACATTTGTAGTTTCTTTTACAGGAACTATGTGAGAAAATTGTAGATAAAACCCCAACATGTTTGCGAATGTAAAACCTGAGTCCCAACAAAGTAGAAGGGCTATTGGTAGCTGATAGCTGCTAGGGCAAGAAGAGCCACTTTCCTTTGGTAGGAGTAGAAGGCAGGAAATAATCAAACTTAGGGCTGAAATCAACTAAGTAGAAACAAAAAGAACTATTCAAAGAATCAACCAAGATAGATAAACCATTACCCACACTGAATAGAGGGCACAGAGACAGCATCCTAATTAACAAAATCAGAATCGAAAAGGGAGACATTACAAGAGACCCTGAGGAAATCCAAAACATCATCAGATTCTACTACAAAAGGCTATACTCAACAAAACTGGAAAACCTTGATGAAATGGACAAATTCCTAGACAGATACCAGGTACCAAAGGTAAAACAGGATCAGATTAATGACCTAAACAGTCCTATATCATTTAAAGAAATAGAAGCTGTCATTAATAGTCTCCCAACTAAAAATAGCCCAGGACCAGATGGGGGACCAGAATTCTGGGGGACCAGAATTCTATCAGACTTTCAAAGAAGACCTAATTCCAACTCTCCTCAAAATATTCCACAAAATAGAAACAGAAGGTACTCTGCCCAATTCATTCTATGAAGCCACAATTACTCTGATACCTAAA
>NC_034602.1:61021531-61035386 GCF_900095145.1 Mus pahari
GCCCCTTGGTCTTGCAAACTTTATATGACCCAGCACAGGGGAAGGCCAGGGCCAAGTAGTGGGAGTGGGTGGGTAGGGGAGCAGGGGCAGGGAGGTGGATATAGGGAACTTTTGGGATAGCATTCAAAATGTAAATAAAGAAAGTAATAATAATTTAAAAAAAGAAAAAGAAAGAAAGTGCATGTTGTTTCTCTATATATGAACATTTCTTTCGAACATGAACCAGTTACAAAGTATTCCACTTCATATACCTCAAGAGCCATCTTGATTTAGCTCTAGGCAGTTGACTTAGTCTTGACATACCAAAGCATAGTACTGTAAGTTAGGTGGCTCATGAACAAAGAAAAGAACTCTTTTCTTCATTTACATTTCAAATGCTATCCCAAATGTCCCCTATATCCTCTGCCCACCCTGTTCCCCTGCCCACCCACTCCCACTTCTTGGCCCTGGCGTTCCCCTCTATGGGACACATAAAGTTTGCAAGACCAAAGGGCGTGTCTTCTCAATGGTGGCTGACTAGGCCATCTTCTGCTACATATACAGCTAGAGACTCTGGGGGAACTGATTAGTTCATATTGTTGTTTCACCTATGGGGTTTCAGACCCCTTGAGAGATTAAAGTCTGGAAACTTGTCAAAGATTGCATATATCGATATCTATACACCTACATCTATATCTATACATCTATATCTATCTATCAGACTGTTTTTCATATATATGTATGTATATATATGCGTATCTCTTTCATATATATATATATATATATATATATATATATATATATAACATATAAGGGTCACAACCATTATTAATATATATATATATATATATATATATATATATATATATATATATATACTTTTGCATTTCTAGGACATGCCAGCATATTGGAACACATCTTTGCTATCATTATTGTGGGCCCTAGCACCCAGGAGATAGATCCTAATTGAGTCTCAATTTTATTAATGCAAAAGAAAATTGAAAAATATTAAAATGGATTCTATAAGTGATTTACTAATAAACATGCTTAGGAAATACTAAATTACACAAAGTAGAAGTTAGCAAATGGAGGACCGACATAAAGGAAAGGACAATAAGCAATAAACTAACTATGGTTTTTAGAAGCTATAAGAAAGAAAACTTTGTACCTAATTGGAGTTGAGAGCTGCTGAGAAAGTTCTTGCTAATGTTTATTCGCTATGATTGACCTGCAATTAGGCCCCATTCCCATAACAATAGGAGACAAGCCTGACTTACCACCAGCTATTTGACTAATTCCCAAATCAAAGAACATGACTGTAATGGGCAGCTTTAGTGGGCATATCAGGGTCACAACCATCATTAATCCCTAGTGTGCCATTAACTCCCATGTGCTCTCAGTAGGGAAAGAGTAATTCTGCCAGGTGGGCAAGATGAAGCTAGTGATAACTATTAGAAAAAACGATGCCCACATACTTAGATAATTCTGACAATACCATTGCCACGTAAATCTCACATTTGCCCAAGTGGACAGATTTGCAGTCTTCTGTCTCTGTTCAAGTTGTTCAAAGTGTAACCTGAGGCTGGGACCTCTAAGAACTTAAGAATATCAACACATGTAAATCACATCAGCCTAATTTGTATATAAGTGAATTTAGTCTTATATTCGTGGCCAGCTCCTCTTTGGGTACTAGCCAGAGACTGATGTGTGCTATTATTAAAGCGATTTTTGCTTTGTCTTTCTCTAAGTATGCAGAGTGATTTCTGACTAGACGTGCATATTATTTCTAAGACACTATATGTTTTACTTTTAAGGAGTTGCTCGCATATGTAGGTACTGATAATCAATATTAAATCCTACTTAAATTACAGTGTTTTCGCCTACTGCAAATAGTCAAATTGAGCCCACTGGCTCTCACAGTTTCTAAAACAGGAAAACCCCAAACATAGGGAATTATTAAACTAAACACACATGAAAGAATGAGAGCACACCACTGGATCAAAAGCTGTGACCTGGGGATCTAAATTCAGTGGGCTTTTCAAAGATTATGGCTGCCTAGATGACTGTGACTACCAAACATCTCAGGGTACAGCTGCCAAGGCATTTTCCAATCCCTAAACTGCTTCGTATCTAAAATATGGACCTTTACTGGACCAAAAGAAAAAGTTCTGCACCATTAGAAGAAATACAAACAAAACTTTACCCCTATAAAAACATGGGGAATGGATCCAGCCATGTGTTGATGTTGTTGTTGTTGTTGTTGTTCTGTAATGATACATTTCTGTTAGCATTTGGGGTTAATTCCTCTGTTCTTGGGGGACCAGAGACATCTTGCAAGAATGAAGTCATTTTGGGTAGTTTTTACAAATTATTATTATTAATGTAAATAAGAGAAATTATTTAGAAAAATGGTGGGGGTAGAGAATTCTCCCCTTTGTGAGTTTCTAATTGTTGAGACATCTCTAGGACCTTTCTACAATACTATGTTCTTGTCAGCTGGAAGGAATAACTTGCAGTTATTCAAGCTAATAGTTATTCAGCTATCTGATGTTGGACATAAAGGTTTAAAATGTACAGAAAGTATAAGCAGGAACATTGTTCAGTCTCAAGGCACTGTGGCCCACCACCCATAATGCCAAAGGTAGCTTCGTTCCACTTGGACAACTCAACCTTCTTTTTTAAATAGATCTCTACACAAGATTTTTCCAATTATCTTGTAGGCATGTTTCCTGCCTCAGATTTGCCCATAAAGTGCCCTGTATGTAACAAGGTAGAACCTGGCAACAAAGTTTGAGTACGACTTATTTTTCAAAGTCCTGGTGAATCTTAGTTAACTGCAAGGTCGTTTTGTCTTCTTTAGTTTTTACAGAAAAGATTTTGGGTTATTTGAGTCAGGTTTTTCCAAAACCAGGTAGCACCTAAAACTGTCCATATTCTATCTTTTGTTTTACTGGTCTGTTTTTAAGAGCCAGGGTCTAACATGCAGCTTCCATTAGCTTCCAGCCAGACCAGCCTCACTAGATGATTCTTAGCTATGGGAGTGTAGTCAGAGAGAATGAAAGGGCACAGCTGCCTCTACCTATACTGTACCTTGGCCATCTCCTATGCATCTTCCCAAAACAAGCGGTACCTTAAAGAAGAAACCTCGGCACACTTTAAATTAATATTCTTTTCATGAGTGACAAGGGAAATGGATACATTCCTGGTTCTTCAGACAAGTATGAGAAGAAAACCTGCAAATCCCAGATTCCTATTCTTGATTCAAATTTTTGCTCATTATGCCAGAGGTGAGTCAAAATACCAACTGAAGGAGCCAAATAGCAAAGGTTTCTATTTTTGTAGGCCATTAAATCTCTGTAGAAGTTACTTAACTCTGTTGCTTCAGCACAACTTACTAACAGCAAATATATCAACAGTTGATCTTCATCAATTGCCAAAATTTATATCTGTGCTTCACAGCATACAGTATATTTTCATCTTGTTCCCCCTAACATGTACAACACTTGAATCTCTTCTCATTTGTGAGTTTTTTTTTTTTAAATTGGCTTGCTTTGGTATACAAACTGATCTGTTTTTATATCCTTAAAATAAAAGATAATATGATACAGTTGACACTGCAACACAACTTATGATGCAATAGGCAATGAAATTATGAGCAATGAAAATGAAACACTCTTTCCTCAGTAACCAAATGACTTTCCCAATCCAAATAGGCTTAGGCTTCTTATGATATCAATACTTTTATTGGAAATTTATTATTTCTGACAACCGAAACAATGCATTTGAGTATCATTTAAAATGTCTTCAATGTTCATTTTAACCTTTTGACCTAATATCTTTCTCTATACTCAATCTGCATCTTCTATTTTCCCAATTTTTTCTTTCATGTTAAAGTGATTTTTACTTCTAACTTATTTTTAGATTTCTTAGCTTCCAACTTATTCACAAATTCCTGCCAGTTCCACATAGATAAAGACATTTAACTATTTTAAAATTTCATTGAACACCATTTCTATCTTTACATACAGTTTGCAAATTAATAACTAGTCATGCATTTGTGGCCTCAAACTAAGGAGTTGCTAATTTAAGGCTGATCCTTCAGCTTAAATCATTTATTTCTTAAGTACAATGATATCGCCTCATTCCTCCTGTTGTTTATATACTATATTAGTCATTTTAGTGAAAATGAGCCTGGTGGTGGTGGCGCACTGCTTAAATCCCAGCACTTGGGAGGCAGAGGCAGGTGGATTCCTCAGTTTGAGGCCAGCCTGGTCTATAAAGTAAATTCCAGGATAGCCAGGGCTACACAGAGAAACCCTGTTTCAAAAAAAAGAAAAAAGAAAAAGAAAAAGAAAAGAAAAGAAAAACAAAGAAAGAAAGAAAGAAAGAAAGAAAGAAAGAAAGAAAGAAAGAAAAAAGAAAGTGCATGTGTTATATATTTTAAAGTTGTACTCTTTTGAAAGAAAAAGAAAACTCAAATTGTATCATGGTGCTTTAAAATTTAAAACTTCTTGTAAATTATTTCCTTAAAAGCAAAAATAAATAAATAAAAAATAAAAAAGTAAGAAAAATTAAATAAAATATATAATATGAAAAAATTCAAGGTATAGCTTTGGCAGAAGTGGAACAACAACAATGTCAGTATATTGTTGTAGACTAGTAGAATGGCTCTGGTGGTAAAAGTGCTTACTACACCATGATGGAAAGAGTAGAACTGAATACTTGTTCTCTCACTTCACCTATCATGCTGTGGCAATCACACACCTGCACTCACATTCATCCACAACAATACAAGTACACCACACACACACACACACACACACACACACACACACACATGTGTATGCATTCACTAAATAAACAGTTTTAAATTTATTTTCTCATTGCTCATATCCTAGTCACAGCTTCTCCTCCTTCATCTCCTCCAAGCTCCCACTCATCTCCCCTACCCAAGATCCACTCCTCCACCTTTCCCTTCATCAAAGGACAGATCTTCCAGGGATACCAACTATATATAGCATGTCAAAGTATAAAGCTAGTCCCATCCCCTCGTATTAAGTCTAGATAAGGCAACCCAGTATAAGAAAATGTATCCCAAAAGCAGGCAAAAGAATCAAAGACACTTTTCAGAGTCCCACAAGAAAATCAAGCTACATGACCATAATGTAGATGCCAAAGACCTAGGTCCAGACCCATACAGGTTACTTGATTGTTGGTTTAGTCTCTGTGAGCCCCTATGAAACCTGATTAGTTGCTTCGGTGATTCATTTTCTTGTGGCCATTTTCATTCTCAGGTTTTTACAATATTTGCATCCCTCATTTTGCTGTATGTCTTGAGCTCTGCTTAATGTTTGACTCTGGGTCTTTCCATCTGCTCCCATCAGTTGCTTCTCAGATGATGATTATCCTGGGGTCCAGTCTACATGTAGAGCAGAGTTATCATTAGGAATAATTTCATTGACATTTTAATTCGATACTCAGTCTCTACATACCACTTAACGCGATCTTTAAATGTTCACAGTAATATGAAGTTAATATAAATCCCCCTTACTTATATGTGGTTTACTCAGAAGTCAAGGCTCTGTCTCTGGGACTTAAAATTGTGAGCATTGATTATTGACTGCCTCATTAAGGATTGGCACAAGCCTCTCTTATACTAGGGTTAATTATTACTGATTTCTTAATATGTAATTGATTTGCTGGGCACATTAAGTGCAAAGTACATATTTTAATAATTGTGATCAATGTTTAACTGGTTAAAAATTATTTTCTGGATCCATTTAACTCTATCCAACAAAGCCCATATGTAGATGGACACTCATGTATGCTTGCATGTTTAAAATGTCTACTTAATTAGCATATTTATTCATTAGTAGTTGAAGGTCAGTGAAAGAGGAAAATATCAATAAATTACCACTGAAGTGTTATCTAAGTTATATCACAGTAATATTCAATGCTATTTGTATATTTATTAGTAAGGACAACCTTCATTACTCTGTGCAGTTTCTCAGAAGTAGTTGGAAAAGAAAGCAACAGAACAAGCTACTTAGCATCCTTTAATGGAGTGTCAAACTACAATACAAGGAGCATAAGTGCCACAAAATATTAAGTGGTCATTTTAGAATTATGGAAGAAAACAGAAGTTTTCAAATTTAATTTTATTTGTAATTTATTTTTTACACTCCATATTCCATTCCCCGCCCCTCCCCACCCACCCTCCGGCTGCTCCACACCCCACACCTCTCTACCCTACCCCATCTCCACGTGGATGACCCCAACCCCCCACCCCACCTGACCTCCAAACTCCCTGAGGCCTCCAATCTCTTGAGAGTTAGGTGCTTCATCTCTGAATGAACACAGACCTGAAAGTTCTCTACTGTATGTGTGTTAGGGGCCTCATATCAGCTGGTGTATCCTGCCTGGTTGGTGGTCCGCTGTTTGAGAGATCTCGGGGGTCTAGATTAATTGAGATTGCTGGACCTCCTACAGGATCGTCCTTTTCAGCTTCTTTCAACCGTTCCTAATTCAATAACAGAGTTCAGCTGCTTCTGTCCATTGGTTGGGTACAAATACCTGCATCAGCTGCTTGTTGGGTCTTTCAAAGGGCAGTCATGATAGATCCCATTTTGTGAGTGCTCCATAGCCTCAGTAATAGTGTCATACTTGGGACTTCCCCTCAAGCTGGATTCCACTTGGAAACAGAATTTTAAAGGCCACTGCTATAATTTAAATAATATATTAACATATCAGTGGTGAAAATAAAAAATCAGGCATGAGTAGATAAATATACTGATTAGATACACTCTTTGGAAAAGGAATTTTCTGTTAAAATAATCAGAACCAAAATAATTTAATTTTAGGTGTACTTTAATTTGGTTTCTATAAATAACTACCAACTGTGAAGAGCTAAAAAGTCTATCTTAAAGCACATTGTACTTATTTTTGTATGAACAGAGTCACTTTCCTAACTAAATTTTATCTGGATAAAATTTCATATGATTTAAAATACCTCTAGAGAAATGATACCATATTAGCTCGAAGAGTTAACACATTCATTTTTATATATTTAAATTTGAAATCAAACAAATAAATATGATTGACACTCATATAATAAGGGCAAATCTCACTGAATAAATACAATTTATCATCTTTGAAATGGAGGGAGAAGTCTATAGCACGCATCACTTTGTTTAACTGTGATTTAGAGCTATGGAAACCCTCCCTTGTTTGTGTAGAAGACCATGCTCACACTTTGTGCATTTTCCCTCAGCTCCTTCATAGCCTTAAGGTTCAGAGCCCAGTTTCACCTGCTGCTGCCTATTTTATGTGCTTTCTTCCTCATGCTGGAAAGCTCTCTGTCACAGCAGGTCCAGAATTGCTGGTGACTTCATGGCAGAGGCAAAAATGGTAATTTTCTTTCCTTTTGTTCAAAGCACTGTGCATGAGAATATAGTTCTAAGCTACTGACTCAGAGATGATAGAAGATTTTGGAGACAATGGTGACAAGCAGTGGCTTGAAAGGTGATCACAGACAGGTGTTGGAGGGAAAAGCAGGGGAGGGGGCTTTTCTAAATAGAGGTGAGTCACCCCGACATACTGAAGCAGTGCAAATGACATTAGAGAGAACAAGCTGCAAACAGAGAGTAAAAGGCCAGTCATGGGGAACTGAGGCCTTTCTAAGCAGGTGATTATGAGAGCAAGGAACAAATGTTCCTGAGACCAATTAGGAAATGGGGCTTGAGATGAGAAAACCTGTCCTGGGACACACAGTGATCTATTTTAGAGCCTGAATAATGTTGTCCTATCTAGAGTTAAAAAATGATAGGTCGCTTTGCAAAGTGTGAATCTGGTGGTCTTAGTTAATGTTACCCCTGTAAGATTTGTTTTCCAAGCGAAAAGTCACCCTGTTATTTGTAACTGTGCAATTATTTTTTAATTAGTTAAGAGCAATTAAATTAATAAAATCTGATAATTAGTTCATTTCATAAGAAATTCTACACCTTTACAAAGTACTTTTTAAAAAGGAGACATTTATTTTGCATCCTGTGGATTTAACCTTCATTTTTTATTTACATAACATCTAAATATTTTGAGTGGTATTTGCTATAAAGAACAAAATATAAAGTATGAGGGCCAATAAATTCTGCTAAATTTTCCATTTTACTTGTGTTATGTCACTGTATGTTTCCTACTCAATCGGAATTGTATCAACCTGATACATATGTTTCTGTATGTGCATATATATAACAGTTTGAGAAAGATCACAATAATGGATATATCCGAGGTGTTAGTAAAAAGAAATGAGAGTTCAAAAGGAGGAAAAATAAATAAACTGAGAAGGAAACTTTAGAGAAAATTGAATTTATATTTCATACCTCTAAGTCCTTGGAGTTCTAGTTTTCTCCCTGAAGAATCATAAATGTTCATATGTTAATGGGCTTGCTTTTCACCTTGGGAAGCTGCTCATGTATACAATTAAGTACTTGTTGTGACCCCTAAGAATGCTGGAAAGAATAGCTTTGAGGTCATTGCTGCCGCTTACCTCATAGAAGGTATTTTTTTCTTATCAAATGTATTGAATATTATGTAAGCCCTCCAGAGGATGAACCACCTTTTTGTTCTAAAAATACCCAGTTCTGTTCCCATGCAAGGCTATTGTGAGAGGATCCAGAGCTCACTGCCATTGTTTGAAGACGTGATTGCCTTGGCCCTTGAAAGTGACTGTTCTGTGATCCCTGGGCTCTCCTTTTGAGTTCACCAAATAATGAAATCCTCCCCTAAGGTCCTCCAATACTCAAGGTGACCAAGAGCTATATCCAGAACTTGTTTCTTAGATATGAAATGCCCTTTAAGATTACTGAGTCCGACACTGTGCCCTCAAAAGGGTAACATCAAAGCAAAGCCTAGAAATTTGCCAAGATCACATATTTGCCAGATGAAATTAAAAGAAATAACAATAAAGCATTAATGTTCAGCTCAAAGTCTAAACCTTATAAGAGGCTACTGTGGGTTTATTGTATGAGACATACTCATGAGCAGCACACAATTAATGGGGTCAAGAGAACTTATCGAAAATAAAACTGCCGTATCACACATTAAATAATATCACTGATCATCATTATATTAAAATCTAGTATATTCTGATGACAATGATCATGATAGGTCTTTCAGATACAGTTTTTTTTGTTGTTGTTGTTGCTGCTGCTCTTCTTTTCTGTATAGCTTATGCACTGAGTTTGGTTTGGGGTCACTCCCCATCTCCTCACTCTGTTTCCAAGATCGCTGTGCTTCCTTCTCTAGGAAAATTCAGAGTGTATTTCACCATCAGTGTTACACACTCTCTTTCACTTGGACCTTTTCCACTTTCATTTTCTTGGTTAACTTCAGCATCTAAGAAGATGAACTTTGGAAACATCTGAATACTCCATGCTTTGTCCTAATAACACTTTTTCTTTCTTTCTTTCTTTCTTTCTTTCTTTCTTTCTTTCTTTCTTTCTTTCTTTCTTTCTTTCTTTCTTTCTTTCTTTCTTTCTTTCTTTCTTTCTTTCTTTCTTTCTTTCTTTCTTTCTCTCTCTCTCTCTCTCTCTCTCTCTCTCTTTCTTTCTTTCTTTCTTTCATCTCATGGACGTTTTGAATTAACACTAGTTAATTATGATGCAACTTCTCTCAAAATTCCCTTTCAAACAACCTATCATCAGCCTACTGTTGCCATAAACATCCTCCCCACCTTCCTCGGTCTTTGTTCATTAACTCCTATAATACAAACCTACAGGGTTCCTATATCTCATCCCTAATTGTCTTCTATCCCTTCTTATAACAATGCATATTTTGATGAACAGAACAAATTGATGAATCAAATACATTTGCTTTAGTCTTCCTTCATGAATATTATCCAGAAAGTCCAAAATCATATCTAGAAACTAGTATGCCTATTTTGTGCTCAAATACTCACTGTAATTATGGGCGGTAGAAGAAAAGTCTAAATACTATTAATTTAAAAACATGACAATGAAGTTTACTTAAGCATTCTTGGTGGTGACTAGACAAGACCTACAGTTTCATTCTTCCTCTACCTTCTTTAGAAATATTTATTATTAGCTTTGTTATTGTCACTATGAAAGAGAGTAGAAGAGATTTAACCACCAGTCATGTAATATGTGTCACCTTCAGACACTAGGAAAAAAAATAAGAATCAAATTGTCCATCTTAAAGAACAGAAGGAAATTCCACTCTGCAGAAATTGATTTGAGCTCTGTGAAGGCCATTTCAGTCTTCATGAACTATGCTTTTGGGAACTTACATCATTTCGACTCACCAAGTCTGTCGTGTCTTGATATAAAATTACTGTGAAACTTATATAGGTGTTTCTCTCCTGTTATTTAACTCAAAACTTTTTAAATGTTTCACCTAATCTAGATCTGTGTCATGTCTTCTACCTCTAAATAGTTTATAAGCATAAATCTCTTTAATATGTTTAGAAAATTAATCTGAAGGCCATCCTATAGAAAATGAAACAAAGCCACACAACAGCACAGAAGACTCAGTGAGTGAGATATGACCCTATCAGAATCAAAGGCTGGCAAGGATCTTTCTTTCTTTAGAATGGGCCTTAGTAGCCAATGAGGAGTATATTTGACTGACTTCCACAATTCAAGCTCAGGCCTATAAATAGACAACCCATATGTTGTAATCTTACATTAAATGTAACCTGCTGTACTATTTTTTTTCTGTCTGATTTAATCCTGTCTAAAGGTTTCAAAGTTTTCCAAAATAGTGCCATTGGCTGCAGTAAAACTTTCAGTACATGAGCTTTTGGAGGGTATTTTAGAATGCAAATATAACCTCATCTAACTTTTGGCATTATTTTCTTTTTGAGAATGGTTGAATTTTTAATGGTCCCCTACTGACAACTGTGGAGATATACAAATATGAACAGTATGTACATGAACACCTACCACCCTAGGAGGATGTGTAAATGTGGAGATAGCCCCAGGCAAATTAAAGTCATTAGGATAATTGGGGCTTTGTTGGAAATTTGCATGGCCACATCTCAGAGGTAAACATTGATGTCTGATTGTACTATACTTAGTGGCAAGCCAGTAAAATAATCTTCATGGAGGTAGATTGTGCCCTACTTAGTTTTCATTTTCAACAAGAAAAAGTTAGAGTCACCTGGAAAGAGAGAACCCCAAGTGAAGAGTCATCTCCAACTGATTGGCCTAGTGCCATATCTTTGAGATACTGCCTTGAAGATGACTGATACCCACTGGGGACTGTGCAGTATCTAGGCTGTTGGGTATGGGCTGTAAAATAAAAATATTTGAGGTGTGTGTGTGTGTGTGTGTGTGTGTGTGNGAGAGAGAGAGAGAGAGAGAGAGAGAGAGAGAGAGAGAGAGAGAGAGAATGGACAGAAACAGAGAAATAGCAGTCTTCTTCCATGTTTCTTCCTTTTGTGATAGAAAAAGTGCTGTATTTCTAGTGCCTAGATGAGCACCTTGTGGAGTTGCAATTCCTGCTGTTAGCTGCTTACTGACCTAGAGTTTAGAGATGTAGATGATTTTGTTTCTGCCTCCATTGTCCATGCTGGATTTGTGTATGGTGCTGGAATGTGTTCTAGACTTGTTCAGTGGAATATTTCCATTCCTGTCTGGGTCTCCTGCTCATTTGGATACAAACTTCTTGTCAGTCGTTTACTGTCTTATTTTGTTATTTTGCTTGTTTGGTTTTTCCTTTCTCATTGTGTTTCTATTTTCTCAGTAAAGCATTCTTGTTTGATTTTTCTAATCTCTTTCATTCCTTTAATTTGTCCTTGCTTTTCTGATAAATTCAGATCTGTGTTTTTATTTTTCTCTGTTCCTTTAAATGTGTCTTTTATATATATATTTTTTTTTCTTCCATTTATTTATTTATTTATTTATTTATTTATTTATTTATTTATTCATTCATTCATTCATTCATTCATTCACTTTACATCCTAATTGCAGCATCTCCTGGCCTAGTACCCCCCTTACATATTCCTCCTCCCATTTTCTCTAAAGTTCTCCTCTGATAAGGAGGAGGCATCTCCTAGATACCAATCTACTATGGCACATCAAGAGGACACTGATGGTATAGGGAACTGTCAGGATAGAATTTGAAATGTAAATAAGGAAAATATCTAATAAAAAAACTGGAAAGAAAAAAAAGAGGTCACTGAAGGGCTAGGCTCATCTTCTCCCACTGAGGCCTGACAAGGAAGCCTGGTTGGGAAAACAGGATCCAAAGGCAGGCAACAGAGTCAGGGACAGCCTCTACTTCAGCTATTTAGGGTCCTGCATGAAGATCAAGCTGCACATATGTAGCAGATAAGTGGGGGTTGGGGTGGGGGCAGGTTCAGCTCATGGTAGTTTGGTTTCTAGTAACTCCCAAGGATCCAGGTTAATTAATTCTCTTGGTCTTCCTGGGAAGTCCACATACACTCAAGGCCCCTCAAACCTTCCCCCAATTCTTCCACAAGACTCCCAAGCTCCATCTAATGCTTGGCTGTAGGTCTCTGTTTACATCAGCTGCTGGTTGGAGAATCTCAGAGGACAGTTATGCTAGGCTCCAGTATGCAAGCATAATAGAGTGTCATTCATAGTGTTACGAATTGGTTCTTGCCCATAGGATTGGTCTCAAGCTTGTCCAGTCACTGGCTGGCCATTCCCTCAGTCTCTGCTCCATCGTTGACTATGCACTGTCTATAGGCAGGGATAATTTTGGACTTAGGGTTTTGTGGGTGTGTTGGTGCTGTTATCTCTCTACCGGGAGTCCTATAGGTGTTGGCCACTTTAGGCTCCCATGACTAGGAGTCTTAGCTAGAGTTACCCTCATACACTCCCTGGAATCTCACCCATCCAATATTTCTGACATGTCCTAAGGACATCTTCCATACCTGCTGACAATTTAGTTTCACAGTCTGTGCCCTTTGTCAAAGATCTCTATATACCTGATCTTCATCTAAGTTCTGCTTCCTATCACTGTCCCACACAGTCCTGCCCTTCTAGCTAACTCCAAAGACTATGTTACTCCCATTTCTTAGTATATTCAAACATTCTTTCTTGAGCCTTCCTTGTCATTTAACTTCTTTGAGTCTGTGTATTGTATCACGTGTATCCTGTTCTTATGGTTAACATCTACTTGTGAGTAAGTACATACCATGCACTTCCTGGGTATGGGTTCCTTCAGGCAGGATGATGTTTTATAGTCCCATCATTTTCCTGCAGTTTTCATGACAGCGTTGTTTTTAACAGCTGAGGAGTTTTCAATTGTGTAGCTGAAGCACATTTTTTATATCCTTTTCTTAGTAGAAGGACATCTGGGTTGTTTCCAGTTTCTGGGTATTATGAATACAGCTGCTATGAACATATGTCTTTGTGGTATGGTTGAACATCCTTTGGGTACATACCCAGGAGTGATATCACTGGATCTTGAGGTAAAACTATAATACACTTCTGAGAAATGAACAAATTGATTTCCAGAGTGGTTTTACAAGTTTGTATTCCCACCACCAATAGAGGAATATCCCCCTTGCTCCACATCCACACGAGCATGTGCTGTGGTCGAGTTTTTAATTTTAGTCATTCTAATGGGTAGAAGGTAGAATCTTAGCATCATTTTGATTAGCATTTCCCGGATGACTAAGGATGTTGAATATTTCTTTAAGTTTTTCTAAACCATTTAAGATTCCTCTGTTGAAAATTCTGTTTAGCCTAGTGTCCCATTTTTATTTTTTTTTTTATTATTTTTTTTTTTTGGTGTCTAATTTCTTGATTCCTTTATATACTTTGAATATTAGATCTCTGTTGGATGTAGGGTTGGTCAAAATCTTTTCCCATTCTGTAGGCTGCTGTTTTAG
>NC_034602.1:61036161-61065339 GCF_900095145.1 Mus pahari
ACACACACACACACACACACACACACACACACACACACACACACATATACTCCTGCCTCATCCCTCTAGCATCCTTCTCTGGAGCATCAAGCCTTCACAGGACCAAGTACCTCCCCTCCCACTGATGTCAGATGAGGCCTTCCTCTGCTATATATGGAACAGGAGACATGGATTGCCCCATGTATACTGTTTGGTTGGTAGTTTAGTCCCCTGGCAGCTCAGAGTGCTCTGGTTAATTGATACTCTTGTTCTTCTTATGGAGTTATAATCCCCTTCAGATGCTTCAGTCTTCCCCTAATTCTTCCATTGGACTCCCTGAGCTCAGTTCAATGGCTGGTTGTGAGTTTCTGCATCTGTCTTAGTCAGTTGCTAGCCGAGTCTCTCAGAGGACATCCAGACCAGGCTCCTATCTTCAAGCACATCTTGGCATCAGCAATACTTTCAGAATTTGGTGTCTGCAGATGGAAATAAATTGCAGAGGGGAGCAGTTTCTGATGGCCTTTCCTTCAGTCTATGTTCCATTTTTTTTTTTTTTTGCCTGCATTTCCTTTAAACAGACAATTCTGGATTAAAAATTTTTAGATGGGTGGGTGGTTCCATCCCTTCACTGGGAGCCCTGTCTACCTACTGGAGGTGGTCTCTTCAGTTTCTATCTCCCTGCTGTTAGTATTTTGGCTAATGTTATCCCCTTTGCATCTGGGAGCATCTCTCATCCACTTGCCTAAGAATTTCATAAATTCATTGTTTTTAATAGCTGAGTAGAATTCCATTGTGTAAATGTACCATATTTTCTGTATCCATTCTTCTGTTGAGGGACATCTGCATTGTTTCCAGCTTCTGGCTATTATAATAAGACTGGTGTGAACATAATGGAGCAAATGTCCTTGGATCATCTTTTGGATATATGTCCAGGAGTGGTATAGCTGTGTCTTCAGGCAGAGCTATTTTCAATTTTCTGAGGAACTGCCATATTGATTTCCAAAGTGGTTGTACAAGTTTGCAATCCCACTAACAATGGAGGAGTGTTCCTCTTTCTCCACATCCTTGTCAGCATGTGCTATTGCAGTTTTTGATCTTAGCTGGTGTGAGGTGGAATATCAGGGTCATTTTAATTTGCATTTCCCTGATGATTAAGGATGCTAAACACTTCTTTAGGTGCTTCTTAACCATTCAATATTCCTCAGTTGAGAATTCTTTGTTTAGCTCTGTACCTCATTTTTAATTTGGTTATTTAGTTTTCTGGAATCTAACTTCTTGAGTTCTTCCTATACTTTGGATATTAACCCTCTATAAAATGTAGGGTTTGTAAAGATATTTTCCCAATCTGTAGGTTGCTGTTTTGTCCTATTAACAGTTGCCTTCCAAAAGCTTTTCAGTTTACTGAGGTCCCATTTGCCAATTGTTGGTCTTAGAGCCTGAGCTATTGTTGTTCTGTTCAGGTATTTCCCCCTGTACCTGTGTGTTCAAGGCTCTTTCCTACTTTCTCTTCTATTAAATTCAGCATGTCTCATCTTATGTAGATTTTGATGGGAATTGCATTCAATCTATATATTGCTTTTGGTAAGACATACAATGTTAATCCTGACAATCCGTGAACATGGGAGACAAAAAGTTTTTTTGTCATACAGACTTTTCACTTGCTTGGTTAGAGTTACATCAAGATATTTTAGAATATTGTGGTTATTTGAATGATGTTGTTTCCCTGATTGCTTTCTCAGCCCATTTATTCTTTGTGTTGAGGAAGGCCACTGATTTTTTTGAGTTAATTTTATATCTAGGCACTATGCTGGAGTTGTTTATCAGATGTAGAAATTCTCTGGCAGAGTTTTGGGGTCACCTACGTATAGTTTCATATCATCTGCAAACAGTGGAACTTCTTCTTTTCCAATTTGCATCCCCTTCATCTGGTTTACTTGTCTTAATGCTTTAGCTAGAACTTCAGGTATTATATTGAAGGCATATGGAGAGAGTGAGTAACATTGCCTTGACCCTGATTTTATTGGAATTGCTGTAAGTTTTGTTCCATTAATTTGATATTGGCTGTTGTCTTTTGTATATTTTCTCTATTGTGTTTACTTTTGTGTCTTATATTCCTGATAACTCCAAGACTTTTAACATGAAAAATTGTTGAGCTTTATTAAAGGCTTTTTCGGCATCTAATGAGATGATGATGATATTGTGTGTGTGTGTGTGTGTGTGTGTACATTTCTTTCAATTTGTTTATGTGTAGGATTGAATTAATTGATTTCCCTATATTGAACCTACACTGAATCCCTGGGATGAAGCTTATTTGATCATTGTGGATGATGTTTTTGATGTGTTTTTTATTTCGTTTTCAAGTAATTTATTGAGTATATTTATATCAATGTTCATAATGAGAGTGGCCTGAAATACTCTTTCTTTGTTGGGTCTTTCTGTGGTTTAGGTATTTGGATCACTGTGGCCTCATACAGTGAGTTTTGTAATATCCCTTCTATTTGTATATTGTTGGAATAATTTGAGGAGTATTGGTATTAGCTCTTCTTTAAAAGTAGATGATTTTTTTAAACTTGCTTCTATTTCCTTAGAGTTATAAAACCATTTAGATTTTTATCTCATCTTGATTTAACTTTGGTAAATTAACTCTATGTAGCAAAATCATCAATTTCTTTAAGATTTTAAAATTTTGTGGAGAACAGGCTTTTGAACTAAGATCTAATAAATAATTCTTAGGATTTTCTCAGTGTCTGTTGTTATGTTCCTTATTTCATTTTTGATTTTGTTTATTTGGAAACTGTATCTCTGCATTTTAGATAGTTTGACTAATCATTTATCCATTTTTGTTGATTTTTCTCAAAGAACCAGCACTTGATTTTTTAAATTCTTTGTACTGCTGTGTTTGTTTCTAATTCATTGATTTCAGAGCTTATTTGACTATTTCCTGTCATCTACTCTTCTTCAGTGTGCTTCTTTTTGTTCTAAAGCTTTCCAGTATGCTGTTATATTAAGTTTCAAATATGAGATCTTTCCTATTTCTTTTTGGAGGCACTTAGTGATGTAAACTTTTTGCTTAGCACTGCTTTCAACGTGTGTTATAAGTTTGGGTATGTTGTGCCTTCATTTCATTGAATTCTAAAAAGCATTTAATTACTTTGCATTTTTTCTTTGAATTGGTGGTCATGGTGTAGAGAACTGTTTAGTTTCCAAGAGTTTGTTTACTCTTATCTCTGTTGCTGTTGAAGTCCAGCTCTAATACTTGGAGGTATGATGAGATTATTATTCAATCTGCATTTATCTATTAAGGCATGCATGTTAACTAAGTATATGGTCTGTTTTGGAGAAGGTTCTGAGAGGTGCTCAGAAGAAGGGACTTGCTTTTGTGTTTTGGTGAATTGTTCTGTTGATCTATGTTTGGTCCATTTCATTCATACCATCTGGTAGTTTAGTTATCTCTCTGTTTAGTTTCTGTGTCGATGACCTATCTGTTGGTGAGAGTCTGGTGTGGGTGTCTCCTATGATGAATGTGTGGGATTCAGTGCAAGATTTAAGCTTTAGCAGTGTTTCTTTTATGAGTGTGGGTGCTCTTGCATTTGGAGCACAGTTATTCAGAATTGAGACATCAATTTTGTCAATTTTTCTTTGATGAATATGAAGTGTCTTTCCCCATCTCTTTTTATTTTTATTGTTATTTTTTTATTGGACATTTTCTTTATTTACATTTCAAATGTTATCCCCCTTCTGGTTTCCGTTCCTCCAGAACATCCTATCACATCTTCCCTCCCCCTGCTTCTATGAGGGTATTCTTTCACTCATCCACCCACTCCCACTTCCCACTTCCCTGCCCTTGATTGTCCTATACTGGAGCATCTATCAAGCCTTCATAGGACCATGGACCTCTCTTTTTATTGATGCATGACAAGGCCATCCTCTGCTACATATGCAGTTGATGCCATGTGTACTCCGTTGTTGATGGCTTAGTCCCTGGGAGTTCTCTGGGGTCTGGTTAGTTGATATTGTTCTTCCTATGGGGTTGCAAACCACTCAACTCCTTCAGTTTTTTCTCTATCTCCTGATTGGGGACCCTGTGCTCAGTCCAATGGTTGGCTGCTAACATCTGCCTCTGTATATGTAAGGTTCTGGCAGAGCCTCTCAGGAGACAGTCATATCAGGTACCTTTCAGCAGGTACTTCTTT
Source organism: Mus pahari (assembly GCF_900095145.1). NCBI lineage: Eukaryota > Metazoa > Chordata > Mammalia > Rodentia > Muridae > Mus > Mus pahari. The sequence goes on from NC_034602.1 coordinate 61,040,334, forward strand.
CTAACTCTATGAAAATTGAGTTGGAATATTTTTGTATATTTCATTGAATTTGCAGATTTCTTTTGTCAAGATGACCATTTTTACTATATTAATCCTGCCAATCCATGACTATGGGAGATCTTTCCATCTTCTGAAACCTTCTTCAATTTCTTTATTCAGAGACTTGAGGTTCTGGTCATATAGATCCTTCTTCACTTGCTTGGTTAGAGTCACAACAAGGTATGTAATATTATTTGTGTCTACTTTGAAGGGTGTCATTTCCCTAATTTCTTTCTCAGCCAATTTATCCTTTATGTAGAGAAAGGCCACTGATTTGTTTGAGTTAATTTTATATCCAGCTACATTGCTGAAGTTGTTTATCAGCTTTAGGAGTTCTCTAATGGAATTTTTGGGATCACTTAAGTATATGATCATATCATCTGCAAATAGTGATATTTTGATTTCTTCCTTTCCAATTTGTATCCCTTTGACCTCATTTTGTTTTCTAATTGCCCTAACTAGATCTTCAGCTTCTATGTTGAATAGATAGTGAGAGGGCAATCTTGTCTAGTTCCAGATTTTAATGGGATTGCTTCAATTTTCTGTCCATTCTGTTTGATGTTGGTTACAGGTTTGCTGTATATTGTTTTTACTGTGTTTAGGTATGGGCCTTGAATTCTTGATCTTTCCAAGACTTTTAACATGCAGGGATGCTGAATTTTGTCAAATTCCTTTTCAGCATCTAATGAAATGATCATGTGGTTTTTTTCTTTGAGTTTGTTTATATAGTGGACTATGTTGATGGATTCCCATATATTGAACCATCCCTGCATCCCTGGGATGAAGCCTACTTGATTGTGGTGAATGATCATTTTGATGTGTTTTTGGATTTGGTTGGTAAGAATTTTTTTTCCAATTTTTATTAGGTATTTACTTCATTTACATTTCAAATGCTATCCCTAAACATCCCCTGCCCTGCTCCCCTACCCACCCACTACTACTTCTTTGCCCTGGTGTTCCCCTGTACTGGGGCATATAAAGTTTTCAAGACCAAGGGACCTCTCTTCCCAATGATGACTGACTAGGCCATCTTCTCCTACATAAGAATTTTATTGAGTATTTTTGCATCAGTGTTCATAAGGGAGATAGGTCTGAAGTTCTCTTTTTTGGTTTGATCTTTGTGTGATTTAGGTATAAGTGTAATTGTGGCTTCATAGAATGAATTTGGTAATATACCTTTTGTTTCTATTTTATAGAATAGTGTGAAGAGTATTAATATTAGGTCTTCTTTAAAGGTCTGATAGAATTCTCCACTAAACCCATCTGGTCCTGTTTTGTTGTTGTTGTTGCTGCTGCTGCTGCTGCTGTTGTTAAGAGACTATTAATGACTGCTTCTGTTTCTTTAGGGGTTATGGGAGTGTTTAGATGGTTTATCTGATCTTGTTTTAACTTTGGCACCTTGTATATGTCTAGAAAATTGTCCATTTCATCCAGATTTTCCAATTTAGAGTGTGTTTCCATTATCTGTCCTTTGCTGAGTGTGGGGTGTTAAAATCTCCCACTACCATTGTATGGGGTGAGATGTGTACATACCATGTGTTTTCTTTTTCGATTGGGTTACAGCACTGTACTGAATAGTTTTGTGTCAATTTGACACAGGCTGGAGTTATCGCAGAGAAAGGAGCTGAGCTTCAGTTGAGGAAATGCCTCCAAGAGATCCAGCTGTAAGGCATTTTCTCAATTAGTGATCAAGGGGGGAGGTCCCCGTGTGGGTGGTATCATCCCTGGGCTGGTAGTCTTGGTTCTATAAGAGAGCAGGCTGAGCAAGCCATGGGAAGCAAGCCAGTAAAGAACATCCCTCCATGGCTTCTGCATCAGCTCCTGCTTTCTGACCTGCTTGAGTTCCAGTCCTGACATCCATTGGTGATCGACAGCAATGTGGAAAGTGTAAGCTGAATAAACCCTTTCCTCTCCAACTTGATTCTTGGTCATGATGTTTGTGCAGGAATAGAAACCCTGACTAAGACAAGCACTTAGGATGATATTTTCTAGTTCCATCAATTTGGCTGTGAATTTCACAAAGTTATTGTTTTTAATAGCTTACTAGTACTCTCTTGTGTAAATGTACCTCATTTTTTAATCCATTCCTCTATTGAGGAACATAAAGGTTCTTCCCTTCTTCTGGCTATTATTTAAAAAAAAAAAAAGCTACTATCAACATAGTGGAGACTATGTCTGCAGATACCAAACCCATGCACTATTGATGATGCCAAGAAGTGCTTGCTGACATGAGCCTGGTACACCTGTCCCCTGAGAGACTCTGCCACAGCCTGACCAATACAGATGTTCTCAGCCAACCATTTGACTGAGCAGGGCAGCCCCAGTAGAGGAGATGGGGGAAGGACTGAAGGATCTGAAGCAAGTTGTAACACCATAGAAAGAACAACAGTATCAACAAACCAGACCTCCAAAACTACCAGGGACTAAACCACCAACCAAAGAGTACAAATGGAGGGGCTCATGGCTCCAGCTGCATATGTAGCAAAGGATGGCCTTGTTGGGCATCAATGGGAGGAGAGGCCCCTTGGTCCTGTGGAGGCTTGATGCCCCAGTGTAGCAGAATGCTAGGGCAATGAAGCAGGAGTGGATGGGTGGGTGGGGGAGCACCCTCATAGATGAAGGGGAGGGAAGATGAAATGGGGTTTACTGAGGGGAAACTTGGAGAAGTAATAACATTTGAAATGTAAATAAATAAAATAACCAGTAAAAAAAAATCTTTGAGGTTTTACTTACTATTCAATAGTGTCCACTAAGCATTACACTGTGGTGGGGAATCCTCATGTCAATGTCTTTAGGTCTCCTGATTTGAAAGTGAGTCCTACGCTGATCTTCTGTTATAGGATTCACAGAACTAAGAGAAAACTGTGGAATCTGGACTATTAGCATTAATTATGTACAGATATAATTGTGTGCTATTCTGGCCTTCATTGACTGCTATTACCTCTTGATCCAAAGACATTTCATACTGCCCTTTGCAGACAATAACCTCTCATCTGTTATGTTCTAGTAAATATTGATATCTACTTGTAAGTCCCATTTTAACCTGTTTTCATATTAGTATATGCTGAACCACTACTCATGAACTTACTGAAGATATTCTAGTTTCTGAAGGTTTGGTGTTATAATGGCTAAGATACTGACTCTCGAGTGCTCAGTAAACCCATCATGCAAGTTGAAATTCTTATGGAGGTCCCAATAACAAGTAAAATTTGATATTAATGATTAATTTATTCTTTTTATGTTGAAAGTTATTTGCTTTTGTTGATCAAATGAGAACTATTTTGTCATATTAAAAAATATCTGTTACATACTTAATAAATGTAGTGAATGTTATATTTGTGTTATATATATTACAGTGAATGATAAATTGTTATATATAATATATACTTTGAAATTGAATAATGCATGATTAGTGAATAAATATATAACTTATTTGTTTTTCTCAAATCTCTTAAAAGCAAAGTAAAACAAACATATTTACTCTTTGAAATCATAGGGAACTGAAATCAGAAAAAGGACTACATGAATTTATTAGATATGGAAGTTGTGACATATCTCATCATGTGAAATACTGAAACTTTAGATTGTTTCACCGAAATATTTTGTTTATCGTTTCACTTTCAGTAATACTGTCTATCTAAATGTGTAGACTTTCATGACAAAAAAAAGTATAGACTAGGTTAAAACAACTTTTGTACCAGATTCTTTAACAATTAATTATAGAGAATTTCACCCATTACTTGTTCCTACAAAGAAAGTCCCACTTGGAGAATATTAAGAACCCTAGTATACAAGATTTATTCTTCTTAATAAAAAGTGTGCAGCTGCATAAAATTTTAACCTTTAGAGATTTGGGGATTAATGACTTATAATAGTGGATATTAAAAATGGTATTCTTGAATCCAGAGGCTCTTACAAAGGTGTTTGCTCAGTGTGCAATAAGTATCATTTTATCAGCAAAGTCCATTAATAGGACACAGAAAGAAAAAAAAGAGTTAGAGTGAATTTGATTTGTTTTTTTTTTTTTTTAAAAAAAAACTATTGCAATATTTCTTACTACCTCCTCTCCAAATCTACTTGTATTGGACCCATTTGCCTGCCTTGAAATTCAATCTTAATTATTTCACACAGTGTCCCTTGGAAAGATGTAAAGAATTTTAGTAAAGATTTGCTGTGCCATTTATCTGCATCTCATTAGCTCTTTTTACATGTAGTCCTTCATAGAACATTAGTTTTAGATGAAGGATGCTATAGGAAAGTGTCACCTATTGCTATTCAGTGCCTAGATTCAGAATTTCAAGAACAGGAGTGGAATGCAATAGGAACCCACATAAGGAATGTATGTTACTAATAAATAATGCATCACAAGGAAGGTAATTTAATCTAATTTTTCAAACTCTTAGAATACTTTTATATCATAATTATAAAGTTGAAATAAAGTTATATTAAAGTTTGATGTATCAAAATATAGCTAATACTGTAGCAAAGTATTCCTGCAAACAGAAGGAAGTACACATTGTAAGAAATATTCTTAAAAAAACTAGAACAGTACTGAGCCTAAAATGATAGACGCACCTGTTGTAGGTTCACAAGTAGATTAGTCTCACAACTGGGGCCTAATTTAATAATATTTCATATATAGAAAACAATAATATGCTACAGTTTAATCATATTTCTGTTTGCACTTTCTAAGAAAATAAATATATAAAATAAAAATTTCAGTAAAAATAAGACTTTAAAACAGTAGGGATCTAAAAAACTGAACATCTAGAATTTTATCATATATATAATGCAAAAGAAAATTAAAATGATCTTTATTAATTATACTGCCTAGTAGCTCTGACCTGCTTGAGTCACATATATAATGCATATTCAGTTGCTTTTAAAATCATAATTCTCAATTCAATTATCCAAGCAGTTAACATGTTTATATAAAGGTTAATGTATTCAGAAATATGTTACACATTTATTATCACTGTTCAAATATGAAATAAAATGTGAATGAGAAATTAAAAGGAAATATTTACTTCTGTGAGGAAGAGAAGTAAGAGGGCAAGCATAAAAAGTGAGCATTACTTGCAAATATATACAAATATAAAGTAAAGGAATATGCAATTTAATTTAACAATTAATACTATATTGCTTAATAAATATATACACACATAATATGACTCAACAGTTCATTACTTAATTGTGCACCTTGAAGAAAATCATATAGCCAAGAAATCTTTTTGTTTTTATTTTTATTTTTTTTAATGTAAAAGCTTTCTATTAAAAATGCCCAAAATGCCCACACAACATTCTATGTCATGTGAACCAATTCCCACATTATTGTACAGTCATTGCAGTTCTTGTGTTTTTATTATATTTAGGTCACATTGCAGAAAGCCACTTCTCCCATACAGAGAATCTGGATTATTCTGGTTACTTCCTCAGAGACAGTCACAGGTGCGGAATCCGGCATTTTTCTGTGGTGCCCGCTGCATTAGTGGCATACTGCCTGGAAGCTTATTTCCTATTTCTTAGAGTCAGATGGGGGCCTAGGGAACCTCTCTTTGTTGTGGAGTCTGTACCGTCTGCTCGTAGGGTTGGAGTCTAGGGAGTTCATGATGCAGGCAGGACCTTCTTGAACAGAATGGAAAGGTGTTCACTGAGGTGGCCTGACAGACTGCTCATGTGGAGAAAATGCACTGCAAGATTGCCTTGATTGGAGTTTTTTGAAACAAAATGACATTGCTCTGATTATGGGAATTCTCACAGTGGTACCAGGGACTTGCTCTTCTCCTTTCTGAGTTCAGCATCACATACACATCGAAGTGACTAATACCAGAGTCAGGCTCCTAAAAGATATGTTGGGAATTCTACTTGCACCCAAGAGTCATCTTTTAAAAGTCCTTCCCTGGGAACGTCTTACATAATTAGTAAAACATGATAGCATTCTTAGCTCTTTCTTGTGAGGCTATGCCAGTACCTGGCAAATACATACGTGGATGCTCACAGTCATCTATTGGACAGAACACAGGGCCCCTAATGAAGGAGATGGAGAAAGTACCCAAGGAGCTAAAGGGTTCTGCAACCCTATAGAAGGAACAACAATATGAACTAACCAGTACCCCCCAGAGTTGTGCCTCTAGTTGCATATGTAGCAGAGGATGGCCTAGTCGGCCATCAATGGGAGGAGAGGTCCTTGGTCTTGTGAAGATCATATGCCCCAGTACAGGAGAATGCCAGGGGCAGGAAGTGGGAGTGAGTGGGTTGGGAAGCAGGGAAGGGGGAGGGTATAGGGGTATGCTTTGGGGATAGCATTTGAAGTGTAAATGAAGAAAATATCTAATAAAAAATAGACAATGAATGAAAGTCCCTAGCCAAGAAATCTTAAATCCTCAAGAAATCTGTATAAAGTATTAGTATATCTCTATTTATAATATTATTAAAAATTATCTAAATGACCAAATTATGAAAACAAATATGTGTTTATTGGGTTATATTTTAAATATTTACATCCCCAATCCATAGCATGAAATGTTAATAGCTTATAGGAAGGCATTATAAAAGATTTTTTTTCTAATATTTTAATGGGTTTTGACGACAGCACATCTGATTGAATTTATCGACAGAACAAAAGGAATCCGGACCTTGAGATCATCTTCCATTATAAATAATATGTAAAGTCAGGCATTCACATGTAGAAGAACAGCTTCCTCCAGAACACAAGAGCCTTAATATACTGATCTTGTCTTCTATTCCCCAGAACTAAGAAAAGTAAATTTATGTTTTATGAGTTATGTTCTACATTATAGTCTATTATTTAAAAATATGTAAATAATATATTACTTTAATGTTATTATTGCATAATAGCTTTAGTGAGTAATTTACTATCTGGCTACATAGCACTCACAAAAAGAGACCTATCATGACCACACTCTGGAAGACCCAACAAGCAGCTGAAAGAGTCAGATGCAGATATTTGCACCAAACCAATGGTCAGAAGCAGCTGAACCATGTTGAAATAGGGAAGGCTGAAAGAAGTTGAGGAGAAGGGACACCCTGTAGGAGGACCAACAGTCTTAATTAATCTGGACCCTCTGAGATTTTTCAAACACTGGACCACCAAACAGATAGCATATACCAGCTGATGTGATGCCCCCAAACACACATACAGTAGAGGACTTCTGGGTCTGTGTTCATTCAGAGATAATGCACCTAACTCTCAAGATACTGGAGGCCCCAGGGAGTTTAGAGATCAGGTAGGGTGGAGGGGTGGAGGCATCCACATGGAGACAGGGTGGGGTGGGGAGGAGGTGTGGGTTGTGGAACAGTTGGAGGGTGCATGTGGAGGTGGGGAACAGAATATGGAGTGTAAAAAATGAACTAAAAATAAAATTAAATTTAAAAAAATTGACATGAACAACATTCTTGCCATAGTCAGATATCCTTGCATTTTCTATCTTAACCATTCTGACTGGAGTAAGATGGAATCTCAGAGTCCTTTTGATTAGTATTGATGAGTAATGATGTTGAACATTTCTTTAAGAGCTTTCCAGCCATTAGAGATTCTTCTATGAAGATCCTTTCCCATTGTGTTGGCTACCTTTTTGTTCCATTGATGGTGCTTTCTGCCTTACAGAAAGTTTTTAGTTTCATGAATTCCCATTTATTAGCTTTTGATCTTAATGCTTGAGGTGTCCTGTACTTTCTAGGACTTTTCTCCTGTCTAACACAGTCAAGACCATTACATAAATTCTCTTCTATCATATTTAGTGTATCTGATTTATGTTGAGGTCTTTGATCCATATGAACTGGAGTTTTGGGCAGAGTGATACATATGAATCCATTTGCATTATTCTGCATGTAGACACCCAGTTAGACCAGAACCATTTATTGACAAAGATTTATTTTTTTCCATTGTATAGTCTTGACATTTTGCTAAAAATCAAATGTCCTGTAGGAGTGTGGGTTTACTCCTGAGTACTCAGTTGTATTCTATTGATCAACCTGTCTGTATTTTTGCCAACACACTGCAGGTTTTATTACTATTGCTCGGTAGTACAACTTGAAGTCAGGGATGGTGATACCTTCAGAAGTTTTTTTGTTTAAGATAGTTTTATGTATTTTGAGTGTTTTGTTTTCTCCCAACAAATTGAGAATTGCCCTTTCATGTTCTATAACGAATTGTTCTGGATTTTTTATGAGAATTGTGTTGATCCTGTAGAATGTTTTTGGTAAGATGACCAATTTGTTCTATCTTAATTCCAATGATCCATGAGCATGGGAGATCTTTTTATCTTCAGATATTGTATTCAATTTCTTTCTTCAAAGACTGAAGTTATTTTCTTTTTTTTTTAATTAGATATTTTGTTTATTTACATTTCAAATGTTATCCCCTTTTTTGGTTTCCCTGCAGAAAACCCTAGTTTCCCCTCTGAAAACCCCCATCCCAGCTTCCCTCCCCCTGTTCACCAATCCACCCACTCCCACTTCTCTCTCCTGGCATTCCCCTACTTGATCCCTGGGGTATTAAGTCTGCTCAGGACCAAGAGCCTCTCCTGCCACCAATATCCAATAAGGCCATCCTCTGTTACATATGCAGGTAGAGTCATGGATCCCTCTAATGTGTACTCTTTGGTTGGTGGTTTAGTCCTTGCAAGCTCTGGGGGTACTGGTTGGTTCATATTGTTGTTCCTCTTATGGGGCTGCAAGCTCCTTCAGCTCTTTCAGTCCTTTTTCTAGCTCCTCCATTGCAGACCTTTAAAGGTTTTTCTCATTCTTTGTTAAGATATATATATATATATATATATATATATATATATATATATATATATTAGATATATATATATAGAGTATTGTTTCTCTAATTTCTTTCACAGTCCTCAGATAGGGAACAAGGGGAATTTTCTCCATTGCTGGTGGGAGTGCAAACTTTGAATAACCACTTGGGAAATCAATTTGGCAAATACTCAACTCTGGGAATACTTCTATCTCAAGACCCAGTTATACTACTCCTGGGAAAGTACCTAAAAGATGTCCCACTATACTGCACGTACACTTGTTCAGCTATGTTAATAGCAGCTTTATTCACAATAGCTAGAAACTGGAAACCACCTACACATCCCTCAACAAAAGAATGCATGAAGAAAATGTGGTACATTTACACAATGGAGTATTACTCTGCTATTAAAAACAATGATATCATGTAACTTGCAGACAAATGGATGGATCTAGAAAAGATAATCCTGAGTGATCATCCCAGACTCAGAAAGACAAACATGGTATGTATTCACTTATAAATAGATGTTAGCCATGAAGTAGAAGATAACCATGCTACAATACATAGACTCAAAGAAGCTAAGGAACAAGGAAGACTCTAGGGAGGATTCTTAAATACCACTGAGAACAGGAAATAAAATAGACGTTGGGATAAAATTGGTGAAGGGATGGAAATGGGCATGAGAGCAGGGAAGGAAAGGAACAAGAGGGATCAAGTGTGAGGCGAAAGAAGCGAGAAAGAATGGGGAGATTGAGCTGATATTGGTTGAGGGGGTTGGTATCTATGAGACAAGATAGAAAACCTTGGACAGTGGAAACTTCCAAGAATCTATGAGCGTGACCCTAGCTAAGACTCCTAGAAATAGGGAATATCGAGCTTGAACTGGATATCTCCTGTTAACAGAAAAAAAGTCCAATGAGGACGTGTGAACACCAATGCAGCCACAAAACCTTCAATCAACAATTTGTCCTGCCTACAATATGTACAGAAACAAAAATAGAGCAGAAATTGAGAAAAATGACCAACCAACTCAAGAGCCATGCCATCTGAGAGAAAGACTGACCCTTGCACTGTTGATATTCTGCTCTACTTGCTGACAGGAGCCTAGCATAAGTGTCATCTGAGAGGCTTCACCTATCAATTAAAAAAGAGATGGCAGAAATTCACAACCAAACATTAGGCAAAAATTGGGAATTCTGGTAGAAGGCAAGGAAGAAGGACTGGAGGAGCAAGAAAGGTCAAGGATACCACAAGAAAATCTACAAACCAACTCACTTGGCTCTATGGGCACTTACAGTGACTATGGGATGAACCTGTGCATATATGTAATAAATGTTCAGCTTGGTCTTCATGTAGGAACCCTAACAGGAGGAGCCAGGGCTGACTCTGACTCTGTTGCTTGCCCTGGATTCCTTTCCCCTAAGAGAAGATGCTGCCTAGTCCTACTAAGACTTGGTATGCCAAGGAGAATTGATATCCATGGGAGGCCTCTGAGTTTCACTTTTCTAGGTAGAAAGGGAGGAGGAGTGATTGGCAGTGGGAGGGAAGGTGTGAAGTGCTTGGAGGAGAGCAGGAAAGGGAAGCTGTGATTAGGATGTAAAGTAATTAAATGAACTAATAATTATGCTTATGAATATTTAAATTGTACAAAAAGAAAATATACTTGGGCTAGTCCATAGGTAGCCATTATTTGAACTATAAAATATAATTTAACCTAGATGTGTTTTTATAAAATTTTAATATACGCTAATAATCACATAAAACTCAAAAAAGCAACAGAGTTGGAAATAGAATTTGATTACTCTGTCAGGAAAGATGAATCTGGTAGAATACCTCTTAAGTTTCCATTATACATTTCAAAATTAATTTTATTACATATTTATAATGTTGACTATTATTATAGCATTTTATTTAAGTAAAGTTGACAGCCAATGGCTGGGCAGAGCAGACACAGGAGGAATTTTCAGGACTCCCAGGACAGAGGAAGGAGAAGGAGGAGGAGATCTGTCATGCTGGGAGAAGACAAGGAGAGATGCCACACCCAAGAAAGCATAAGACGGAGAACATAGATTCCATGTAGGAGTCAAGGGAGAATGGCCCTAAGAGGGCTTGTTGTAGGACTGGGTACAGGAGAGTGAAGATGGAATATAGATTTTAGTAAGTAATAACTTGGGAATATCAAAGGGAGGTGGATTAGTCATGAGAAGGTCAGGAAATGGCCCAACCTTTGAGCAGTTTTAGGCATATCAAAATATAAAGGATGTGAATGTCTTTCATTTGGGAACCCAGAACATTGGGGCAAATGGCAAGGAATGTGCCACTGCCATGTTGCCACTGCAACATGGATCAATTTGAGCTATTAACTGGGTACCACTACAATATATAGATATATTACCACAAATATTTTATAAGATATAACACAATGACAAAACATAAAAAGAGCAAATTAAAAAGCATAAAAAAATGCATGCAGTGCTGAGAAAACACATTGATACACACAGAAAACCTACAAAACAAAATTGGAAACCACAATACATAAGTAAATGATCAATAAGTTAAAAACATATTTTCATATAGGAAAGATATGCAAATGTTTGTCTTGGGAAATATAGAATCATATTCTAACATTATAAATACAAATACATCAGGAAAGTGAAGTTACAATATCTGTGCTAAATTATTTAACCAATAAAGGTCTGTCTTTCTTGTAATAGAAAACACAATTCTATACTTATCAGGTGCTTTATAACCAAATTATTATTTGGTTGCATAGTGTCTTTTATGTCTAGGCATCCAGTTCTGTTGCCCTACTTCATTAGGAACAAAGCAAATCAAAACAAACAAAATACATGTTCGCCTTTGTTTTGAGGCCTTGGGAGAATATCCTTATCTTCTAAAAGGTTTTGTCCTCTTGAGTTCAATCACCCTGTTCTAAATTTTATAAAGAACCTGTTTGTTCTTTAGCTTTCATGTTACACAAGAGTTCAAGGAGTTCTGAGTTTTTATATTGAATCTCTCATTTTCTGTTTTCTTGGAAGACAACCTGAAATAAAACACCCAAACTATTAGAAATACACAAAAACTTTTCTTTCTTCTAAAATGTGCTTTTATGTTATCAGGGAAAGAAATGATGGGCAAAAAAAATTCCAAACCTGCATAAACTGATCCTTTTTCTTCCTTCTGAACATTTTTGGGCTCTCTCACTATGAAGGTTCAAGTTTCCTTCTCAAAAATAAATTAATTTGTCTTTCATATTATTCATATCATGATGTAAAACATTGTGTTTAGTATCATGATTTTTGTCTTCATCACATTCATTATTTTTATATACTGCTTAAATATATAAGTCCAAACTTACTTTAAAACTATAATCCCTGAATCAGAGTTGCTCTGTGTTTTATAGTCTGACCTGCTATAGCTGGCTGCACTTGGATATAGATTTTAATAGGTACTCTTTAAAAGTGAGGCATCAAACCCAATTCAAATAGTGATGGGAGGTATGTACAAAAGCAAGAACAGTAAAAGTAACTTCTGCAGGATAGGGATGCAGCTAATTGGCAGAGCTATCCTCTACAATTGATGAGTCAAAGGACTAATTCTAAGTATTTATAAAAATAAAAGTGGACCTCCATGTAAAACAATTTCCAATTTCCTAAAATACCACCAAATTGATTTTCAGAGTGGTTGTACAAATTTACACTCCCTCCAACAGTGGGGGAGTGTTCCCTGTTGCCACATCCTTGCCAGCAGGTGCTGCCACTTGAGTTTTTGATCTTAGCCATTCTGATTGGTATAAGGTGGAATGTCAGGGTCATTTCATTTGCATTTCCCTGATGACTAAGGATCTTGTTCATTCAAAATTCCTCTGTTGAGAATTCTGTTTAGTCCTGTACCTTATATTCTAATTGTGTTTTTATATTGGAGTCTAACTTCTTGAGTTCTTCATATATTTTGAATATTAGCCCTCTGTTGGATGATCAGTGAAGATCTATTCCAAATTCGTAGGCTAACCTTTTGTACTATTAACAGTGTAATTTTCAGTACAGAAGATTTTCAGTTTCATGAGGTTCTATTTGAATTCTAGACTTTAGTGTCCATTCAGGATGTTTTCTCCAGTGCCAATCCATTTAAGGCTGTTTCTCACTTTCTCTTCAATTAGATTCAATATGTCTGCTTTTACCTCAAGGTAATTGATCCATTTGACCTTGATAGTTGTGTGGGATGATAAATATAGATCTAGTTCCATTCTTCTAAATGTAGATATCCAGTTAGTCCAGCAACATTTGTTGAAGGTGCTGTCTCAGTTCTTTTGTATGCTTTTGGCTTATCTCTCTCAAAAATCAAGTGTCCATAGGTGTGTGGGTTTATTTCTGGGTGTTCCATTCAATTCCATTGATATGCATGTTTGTTCCAATACCAATTCCAATCAGTTTTTGTTACAATTGCTCTGTATTACAGCTTCAGGTAAGGGATCGTGATACCTCTAGCAGTTCTTTTACTGTTTAGGATCTGTCTTAGTCAGGGTTTTCTATTCCTGCACAAACATCATGACCAAGAAGCAAGTTGGGGAGGAAAGTGTTTATTGAGTACAGGAACATTTTGGCTAGCCTGTATTTTGTGTTTCTCCATATGAATTTGAGAATTGTTCTTACAAGATCCGTGAAGAATTGTGTTGAAAATTTGATGGGGATTGTCATGAATCTGTAGATTGCTTTTGGTAAGGTGGTCACTTTTAATGCTAATCCTGTCAATCCATGAGCAAGGGAGACCTTTCCATCTTCAATTTCTTTCTTCACAGACTTGAACATTATGTCATATAGCATTTTCACTTGCTTGGTTAGTGTTATACAAAGGTATGTTATGTTATTTGTGGCTATTGTGAAGAGTACTGTTCCCCTACCTTCTTCTTCTGCCCAGTTATCTCTTGTGTACAGAAGGGCTAATGATTTGAGTTACTTTTGAATCCAGCCACTTTGCTGGAGATGTTTATCATCGGTAGGAGTTTTCTAGTAGAATTTTTAGGGTTACATATGTATATTATCATATCATCTGCAAATACTGATATTTGGACTTCTTTCCAATTTTTATTTCCTTGATCTCCTTTATATGTCTTATTGCTGCAGCCATAAGTACTGTATTGAAGAGATGTAAAGAGACTGGACAACCTTGTCTTGTCCCTGATGTTAGTGAAAATGCTTTAAGTTTTTTTTTCCATTTAATATGATGTTGGCTATTGGCTTGCTGTATTTTGCTTTTATTGTGTTTAGTTATTTACCTGTTATCCCTGCTTTCTCTAAGACTTGTATGAGGAAGCCCTGAAGGATTTTCTCAAATGCTTTTTCAGCATCTAAATACATGATCATGTGATTTTTTTTTCTTTTCAGTTTGTTTATATGGTGGATTGCATTGATGAAATTTCTTATATTGAACCACCCCTGCATCCCTGGAATTAAACATAGTTGATCATGGTGAGTGATGTTTTTGATGTGTCCTTGGATTTGGTTTGTAAATATTTTATTGAATATTTTTGGATCAATGTTGATAAAGAAAATTGGTGTGAAATTTTCATTCTATATTGAGTCTATGTGGTTTAGTTATCAGGGTGACTCTGGCTTCATAGAATGAGTTTGGCCAAGTTCCTTCTGTTTCTATATGGTAGAACCATTTGAGGAGTATTGGCATAAAGCATTTTTGAAAGTCTGGTAGAAATCTACACTAAGCCCATTTGGTGCAGGGGTTTGTTTTTGGTTTTTTTTTTTGTTTGTTTGTTTGGAAGATTTTTAAGGACTGCTTCTATTACCTTAGGGGTTATAGGACTATTCAGATAGTTTACTTGTTCTTGATTTAGCTTTGGTAATGGGTATCCAGCTATACTGCTCCTGGGCATATATCCAAAATATGCTCCACCATACCCCAAGGACAACTGTTTCACTATGTTCAACTTCATTCATAATAGCCAGAAACTAGACACAACTCAGATATCTCTGTACTGAAGAATTGATACAGAAAATAAGGAATGTTTATACAATGCAATACTAGTCAGCTACTAAAAACAAAGACAACATGCAATTTGCAGGTAAACAGATGGAACTAGAAAATATCCTTAGTGAGGAAACCCAGGCCCAAAAGGACACACATGGTATGTTCTCATTGATAAGTGGATATTAGCCAAAAAGTACAGAATACCCATGATACCCCTTCTAGGAAGGCCCAAGGAATGATGCTTCCTCTACTTGGGAGGGGTAAGAAGATAGTCATGGGAGGTAGAGGGAAGGATGGAGGATCCTGGGGGGTAGAAAGGAGGGTGAAGGGAATTGGGAGCAGGATCAGGCATGGGGAGATACAGGGGAAAGTCCCAGAGGACCAAGATAAATTTATCTTGAGAATAAACATAAATATGCAAGTGCTTGGGATGGGGAGTGAGCAGATTCTCTAGGAAGTCCCAGAGCCCTGAAATGAGGAAGGCTCCCAAGAGTCAGTGTGGGGGACCTTAGCTGAAATATCCAACAGCGTGGATATGGAACCTGAAGAGATCATCTCCAGTAGCCAGAGAGATCCCCAGCATAGGGATGGGAGCACTAACCCATTGTGGATAGCCCTGGGGCTAATTATATTTGATGTTAATTCCATTCTCCTATGAGTGGCTGTGAACAAGGAATGAGTGATGATTAATTCAGGTGACATAATTAGTAAAATAAAGGAGAGCTGATGATTGGTCAGATAAAAGGGAAGGTGGAGAGAAGGTGAGGGAGAGAACGAGAAAATGGAAGAGGGAGAGGACACAGGAGGAGATTCGAAGCACATGACCTGGAGAAACTGCAATTTCTAAGGGGTCTCATAAGCTGTGGAAGGTGGCAGTGTAGCCATAGATCTGCCCAATCTAGGTGCAAAGCATGTAATATATTAACTGTGTTCTGTTTTCATTGCTGGGGCATATTTGCGTTGGAGAGATTTACAGCCACACTAACCCACCTACAAACCTTTTGACACCAAATTGGTCCTTTCTATAAGGAATGTAGGATCAGGGATGGAGCAAAGACTGAAGGAATGGCTAACCAGTGACTAGCCCATTTTGAGACCCATCCTATGGGCAGGTACCAATATCACACTATTAAGGATGCAATGTTGTGCTTGCAGACAGGATCTACCCAGCCGCTGAGACAGATGCAGACACTCACAGAAAAATATTGGATGGGGGTTGGGGACCCGTATGGAAGAGTTAGGGGAAGGATTGAAGGCCCTCAAGAGATGGCAACAGTAGAAGGCCAACAATGTCAACTAGCCTGGATCCCTGGGGGCTCTCAGAGACTGAGTCAACAACCAAAGAGCATACATGTTCTGGTCCATGATCCCTAGGACATATGTACCTGAAGGTTACTGTATGTGGCCTCAGTGGGAGAGGATTCATCTACTACTGTAGAGACCTGATGCCCCAGACTTGGGGATATAGAAGGGGCTTCCCTTACAGAGGTGAAGAGTCAGGTGGATAGGGGAGGAATCAGGAGGGGGTATCATTTAGGACAAAAATAAATACATAAATAAATACATAAATAAATACTCTAATAAAGGGAAAAACAGGAAAGAATAAAATTGAAAACTGTTACAACATCTCCTTTGTTTTCTAATTATTAACATACCACATATTTAAAATAAAATATTTTCACTTTATTCCAAGATCTCCCAAAGGCTTATGCCATTTGAGTATTTATCAAAGTCCTGGATTTCACTTCCTAAAGTAGGTCAGGTATGGAGATTTCTTTGAGTAGATTTCTAAAACATATTCATGTAAAGCTTCTCCTGATTTATAAAACCATGGGATAAAGAGAATGGTTATCTGTTTTTTTTTTTTTTTTTTTTTTATTTTTACATCCAGCATGAAATTTTGTGATAGCATTAATAATACAACATATTATCATATTCGGTAAATAAACATTATGCTTCTGGACTCTGTTCTTCTTTTTGCAGTTTTATTTATTTTTTATTAGATATTTTCTTTATTTACATTTCAAACGCTATCCCGAAAGTTCCCTATACACCCCCGCCCCTGCTCCCCTAACCACCCACTCCCACTTCTTGGCCCTGGTGTTCCCCTGTGCTGGGTCATATAAAGTTTGCAAGACCAAGGGGCCTCTCTTNCCAATGATNGCCGATTAGNCCATCTTCTNCTACATATGCAGCTAGAGACACGAGCTCAGGGGGTACTGGTTAGTTCATATTGTTGTTCCACCTACAGGGTTGCAGCCCCCTTCAGCTCCTTGGGAACTTTCTCTAGCTCCTCCATTGGGGACCCTGTGTTCCATCCAATAGCTGACTGTGAGCATCCACTTGTGTGTTTGCCAGGCACTGGCATAGCTTCACAAGAGGCCGCTATATCAGTTTTATTTGTTTTGTTTTGGTTGGTTGGTTTCCTTATTTTGTTTTGCTTTGTTTGATTATTTAATCTTTCTTCCAGAGTGGTAAGATAGGTTTGAAGGTGATTCCTTTGGTTTGTGTGTCTTAGGGTTGTCTTATTTAGGGTTAGTATCGCTGTGAGAAAATATCATGACCAAAGCCACTTGGGGAAGAAGTGGATTATTTTGCTCAAAGTTCTACATCAAAATCATCAAACGCAGTAAGGGCAGGGACTCACCCAGAGGAGGAACCTGGAAGCTGGAGCTGATAGAGATGAGGCTTGTTTTCTGTCGCTTGCTCAGCCTGTTTTCACATAGAACCCAAAACTAGCACTACTGGGATTGCTCACACTGGGCTAAACCCTTTCTCATTGATCACTAATTAAGAAAATGCCTTAAAGCAGGAAGCATTTTCTAAATGGATGCTCTCACCTCTACACTTCGTCAAGTTGACATAAAAGCAACCAGTGCTTTTGATAGTAGAATTATAGAGACCATAAACTCTTTAGTCCTACTCCTTTGGACTAACATAACAGGTTTTTAGCAAATATTATTCTCTCAAAAATGTTGTGGTATTGATGGTCCTTCTCCCTTCGTAATTAAGCTTCCTCCTCAGTTTGTTAGTGACTTGCTATAGTGTTTTGCCTGCTCACCCATCCCTTTACTCTCCTCATTTCTTCAGTTAACCAGGTTATATACTGACTTCAGAAGGTTTGGAGTTGGGAGTCACAGATGAGAGAGAGCATGTAATGTTCGTCTTTCTGGGTCTAGATTACCACATTGCTCATAAGATTTTTTTTTTTTGTTTCAGCCATTTATATATAGGTTGTTTATTTCAATTATCTTTATAGATAAATAGTATTCCATTGCCTTAGTCTATGTTCCGAGACACCAGGACCTTGGTATTTCTTATAAAGGAAAGTATTGGGACTTGCTTACAATTTCAGAAGTTTAGTGCATTGCCACTGTGGAGGGGGTAGGGCAGCATACAGGCAGGCATGATGCTGAAGTACTAGTTCATAGTTATATATCTGGTACGTGAGGCAGGAGGAAAAGAGAGTAAAAGGGGTCAGGATTTGGCTTTTAAAATCTTAAAGCCCACCCCCCACATCATATCCTCCAAAATGCACATTTCTCAATCCTTTTAATTAGTGCCATTCCCTGTTGACTGAGCATTCAAATATATGAGACTCTGGGGCCATTCCTATTCAAACCACCTTGTATATTTGGCATATTTTCATTATACATTCTTTGGTTTAAGGGCATTTAGGTTGTTTCCATTTCCTAGTTATTGTGATTAGAGCAGCAATGAACATGACTTAGCAAGTGTCTGTGGAGAAGGATGCCAAATCCTTTGGGCAAATGCCCAGAAGTGATATCGCTTTGCAATACCATCAACACCTCTAACTCTCCAGCATTTGTCTATTGTTTTGCTGGGCATACCTATTTTGGTTTGAGTAAGAAGAAATCTCACCGTTTCATTGAATTGAATTTCCAAAAAGGGATGATGAGCATTTTCGAATCATTTTATATCCATTTTAGTTTCTTCTTTTGTGAATTGTCTGTCTAGAAGTCAAACTCACTTTTTGAATGGTATTTTTCATTTATGACTGTGTGATGGATGAAATCTCCATGCAAAGGAGTGTTCTCTCTTTTCAGGATTTCCACTCCTTTATTCTTTCTTTAGTTTTTAGTTTTATAATGCCCTACTTGCATACAACTCAAGTACTACAGGTAGTTTTGTTTCTACTGCTCATTTCATCCATTAAGAAATATATATGTTATTACTTTCCAAAAATTATACCTATTTATACATTTTATGTATTTATTATTATAAGTTTATTTTGTAATTTCTGTTCGTTTGGCATATATTTGAATAAATTTCAGTTTGAAGGAGTGCCTTTTAAAAGTATTTATTTATGTATTTATGTATGTATTTGTTTGTTTATTTAATTTATTTATATAGTATATGGAAGCCATCACATGGCACCCATGTAAAAGCTAAGATAATTTGTAAAAGTTGTTTTTTTTTTTCCTACTGTCAGTGTTCCAAGCATTGAACTCAGGTTGTCAGATTTGGTGGCTAAAACAATTATCTGCTAAGACACCTTGCCAACCCTGAATAAATGTCTTTTAAGCATACATATTGCAAAGCATGTTTCTGTACATGATATTTCTTACATCCTATCTCAGACATATATTTGAGCTTTCCCTTATGGTTTTGTTTGAAGTTCTATTTTTTTCTCTTATTTTCTTTTTGCTTTTTTATTTCCTTGAGGCTGTCATAGGCCTCATAGTGATCAAGGAAAGAAGAAATGTGACATTAAGGTGGCCTTGTATATTTCTGCTCTAAAGTAGCCTATTTCCTATTGCTAAATATGTTTTACATGACTTCACTTGAGTTTGAAAAGATGAAAAAGTTATAGTTATTGACACCAAAAGAAAAATTGCACCTGTAAAGTAGTCTTAAAATTCATTGTTTCTTAATTAAAGGACAGTTAATGTCATGGGGGAAAACTTTGAAGAAAGTATTTTACTTTGCATCTCTCAGTATATATTGAACAAAAATTTACAAGAAGAAGGATCTGTGGTTGTAAGCCTTAACTTTCTTTTTTTTTCCTTCAGAATCCTGAGACAGAAGTCTTACACAGTTCAAGGCCTGTCTGAGCAACAAGGTATAAGGGCAGCCTGGGCAACCTAGTGAGACCACCTCAAAGTAACTCAAAGATGGTGTACTATAGATGGGTGAAGCATGCTTATTAATTACGTGAAAGGCTCTAACTTCAACCCCTAATGCTCCCATATAATAGTAGTAGTAGTAGTAGTAGTAGTAGATAGGGGAAATTGGAGAGTAAGTGTGAGTTTGTTTATAATGTAATGTGATTTGTAATGAGCACATATTGATGGTTGGTCTGTTGCTATGTACTGCAATGTTAAACACTGGGCCTAAAGGTCTGGTGGTCTGGCTGCCCTCCAGAATTAGAAATTTGTCACATATACCAAGTGATGGTGTGTAACCTTGCTCCTTAATTTAAAACTATTGGTTGACTGGGGATACCTAATGGGAGGAAGAGAGGCAGGCAGAGTTTGGTTCCTGGATGAGTTGGAGGTAGGAACAAGAAGAGGAAGAGAGAGTGGAGAGAGAAGAATATGCCGTAGGGTAAGAGATTGTGAGAACTGGCCATGAGGTCTGGCCAGTTGGAATAAGAGCAGTCCAAACAGGACATGACAAGTCATATCTCATGGTTACTGGCAGGGCAGTAGACACAATAGCTTAGATGGTAGATTCTACACTGCTCTAGGGATTTAAATGCTTATTATAAATATAGAAGTTGTCTTAGTCAGGGTTTCTATTCCTGTACAAACATCATGACCAAGAAGCAAGTTGGGGAGGAAAGAGTTTATTCGGCTTACACTTCCACACTGCTGTTCATCACCAAAGGAAGTCAGGAATGGAACTCAAGTAGGTCAGGAAGCAGAAGCTGATGCAGAGGCCATGGAGGGATGTTCTTTACTGGATTGCTTCCCCTGGCTTGCTCAGCCTGCTTTCTTATAGAACCCAATACTACCAGTCCAGAGATGGTTCTACCCACAAGGGACCCTCCCCACTTGATCACTAATTGAGAAAATGCCCCACAACTGGATCTCATGGAGTCATTTCCTCAACTGAAGCTCCTTTCTCTGTGATAACTCCAGCCTGTGTCAAGTTGACACACAAAACCAGCCAGTACAAAAGTTCTTTGTCTTTTATCAGGGAACAAAGTGATCAAAGTTGGGATAGAAACCCCCCGGTTGAGATAAAACATTTACAACAACAAGCACATCCCTGTAGATATTCATAGAAAAAAAAGAGTGAGACATTTAGATACAGAATATTGTACAATAGCCTCTAACCCATACTTCCAAAATTAACAGAGATCTGAGGACCTCTGACATGAGTCTGTGCACATTCCCTGAAGAGACAGTGATGTGCCTGATGGCAAAGTGCTTCCTACTATTTACTCTCAAACTCTATATTCAAACATGTATGCTTTTTCTACAAAAGTCTTCACTTAGATAGTATCAACCTCCACTACTATTAGAGAGAGGAAAAGAATACAAGAAATCAGGAGGAAAACATGATAGGTCAGGATTACAGGAAAAGACGGATGAGGGAAAGTAGAGATAGATATAATCAAAATATACACACTGCATTCATGTATAAATTCTCACCCAATAACTTCTTAAAACATCATTAGAGTAGAGGAAGAAAAATTATATATTGAGTCCTGTATCCCAGAACTTATTATCCAATGTTTGCTCTAGAATAGTTCCAAACACTAAGCCGCATCCTTCTCAGCACAGGGTCACATGGATTCCTTGTGTCTGAAAGCAGGTTCCTGTATAACCGCCATGCTTAGCCCAGAGTGCATTGATAGAGTGATGTTTCAGGGCTGGAAATACATCTCAGAGATTAAGATCAGCACTTAGTGCTTAACCAAAGGACCAAGGCTTGGTTCATGCCACCCATTTCGTGCTATGCAGAACCACCTGTTGTGGGGTAGTGGGCTGTGAAAGGCAGCCTACTTCTCAGTTGAGCTAGGGCTCTAAAGCCTGGAGATCATAAAGGGATGGGAGGCATTTGCCTGTTCCTCACCCCCAGGTCCCTTTCACATATCTACAGTCCCCATAGTCCTCTGTAGAGAGACTTCTGGCCATCAGTCACATATGAGCAGCACCCCAAGCCATCCCTCATGTAGATGAGAAATCCCCAAGCTCTCAGAGTAAGCCAATAGGAAGTACCAACTGTGAGACACTGACCCACTCCAAAACTGAATATATGGACCCTATTCAGAAGGAATAAAGGTGTGTGAGAACCTTCACAAGACCAAGAGCCTCTCCGCCCATTGATGACCAACTAGGCCATCCTCTGCTACATATGCAGCTAGAGACAAGAGTCCCACCACATGTTTTCTTTGATTAGTGGTTTAGTCCCAGAGAGATCTGGGGGTACTGGCTAGTTCGTATTGTTGTTCCTCCTATATGCCCCAGTATAGGGGAATGCCAGGGCCAGGAAGTGGAAGTGGATGGATTGGGGAGAAGGGGGAGGGGAGAAGGGATAGGGGATTTTCAGAGAGGAAACTAGGAAAGGGAATAACATTTGAAATGTAAATAAAGAAAATATCTAATAAAAAAAATAAAAGGTGTGTGAGAATTACTCCATCCTCTGAGAGCTTCTGTCATAAGAGCTGTAACACCTCCACTTGGGGAAGAGGTCTGGCTCCAGGAAAGCTGCAGGAAACTTGTAGCATGACACAACTGACATCCGAGAAACATAAAATGGAAAAAAATAAAGTAACAGCCAGAAGCTTCACTGCACTCTCAATAGCTAGTAAGCCTCCTGCAGACTCAGCCTGGCCCAACTCAGCTCACAGTGACCAATGCAGCATCTTGGAGCAACTGAAGCAGCAGAGGCCAAGACAGAGGTGGGGGTAGCTGTAGCAGTGGAGGTGGCAGAGGCAATTCCCCCTCCCTGCTCCTGTTTGCTCCCCTTCACCTGAACCCTCTAACCTGGCAGGACCAGAGATCTCCATGGAAAGTTTCCAGTGCACAGGCCCACAACCTGTAGCTTGTTTGCCTTTCTGGTTTCTATGATCACTTGCATACTTGTAATACACATAGAAATAGAGCTGTAGGAGTGTGCATAATAGAGCTGTCAGAGTGAACATATGTGTGCACATGTGCACACACACACACAAATAAATAAACATTTAAAATAGAGTCTGATGATCTGATGTGGTCTGATGAGTAGATAGTGTGCACAAGAACGTACACAGTATCTACATGAAAATGGATCTGAACAGGATGCATTCTAATGAACATAGAGTCTTCATGCTTCCAAAGCACAGATTAAGACAGAGATGACAGCTTTTATTGAACACTCAGAAGGAAACTAGGAAATAGAAAGCCTTGAACTGAGAAAAAAGAGACCGAAATGGATAGTGTTCATTTTGAAATGGCTATTTAAAAATAAATAAATAAAAGCAAGTAATGTAGTTATTTAGTTTTAATTTTTATTTCCCACAATGTTAACAAAATGTTTTCACCTAGTTTTTTCCCCAATTTTCAGACAATGTTGCAAAGTTTCAAACAAAACTACAAAATTATTTATACATTTAGACCATTTCTTTAAAAATTGCATACTATAAAATAAATGTCTTTCCTATTTTCATGTATATATTTCTATTATTTATAATTACATTGATTATTTAAGTAGGTAACTTCTTGCAAGAAGTTATGAACCACAGCAACAATCAGTATATTTGGGGAATTCAGTGCTTAAATAATTAAATTCAGTGCTCAAAATACCAGTGTTACTGCATCTTATTGACATATTTGTAAGCCACCAGCATCTTTCGTATCTTCTTTTATCTGACATATCTGTCATAATTTGGCATTCAGTGAGACATTGACTACAGAAAATAACAGAAAAGACAGAAATACTTAGCTTCTACAGAGTTTCTATAAATTGTTTTGGCTGCAGATGGTCTAAAGATTGAGTGATTGTAACCAAGATTTTAGCCTATTACAAGTTAATATTGAGACAGATTTGTGTTCATGTACCAGCTCATGAGGTGTTAGATATTTCCTTGTATGGTGGTTTGTCGCTTTGGTTCTCTCTAATGCTAGAATTTGCACCCTGCAGTCTTCCTGCAGGAAAGCTGCAGGAAACTTGTAGCATGACACAATTGACATCCGAGAAACATAAAATGGAAAAAAATAAAGTAATAGAATTTTTTTTTGAAAAGGAAATGAAGTAAAGAGAAAGACTACACCTGGGATAATCTGGCGGCCATATTAAGTCCCATTCTAGAATTCTCCCAAAGGAGAGGGCACCACAGACATAGGTAATCATTAGTGAACCCTCTAACTGAGGTTAGAGGACACAAGAACATGTGTATAAAACTAGCTGTATGCAAGTTCTCTGTGTGTTTGTTCCAAAATAATGCAAACTTTATTAATAGTATTTCTTTAGTAATAATAGCAAATTATCATAAAATATCCAGTTTAAAAAACACATAAGTTTTATTTATCTTACATTTCTTAAAAACAAGCCTCACAGGGTTAAAATGATAAATGTATCAGTCTAAATAAAGGAAGACTCTGAGCTTTACCCCTCAGATAGAGGGTTGGCTTCTCTGTGCTTCATTGACACTTATAAGGTATTGCTACACTTGTGATCCGACTAATGCCTCAGTCTCCTGACTCTTTTATATAAGTAATCTTGTGAGTATGACAAGCTTATTGGGAAACAAGTAGCATAAATTTTTCACCTCACTGTCTTTCATTTAATAGCATCACAATCATACAGTTTAGTATGTGGATATTTGTAGAGGGAATATTACCCAGCCTATCATACAAAGCAATCCTAACATGCATTATGTAACTATTTATTTATTTATTTTTATCTTATTATTTATTAGATATTTTCTTTGTTTACATTTCAACTGCTATACCAAAAGTTCCCTATACACTCCCCCACCCCTGCTCCCCTACCCACACACTCCCAATTCTTGGCCCTGGTGTTCCCCTATACTGGGGCATAAAAAGTTTGCAAGACCAAGGGACCTCTCTTCCCAATGATGGCTGATTAGGTCATCTTCTGCTACATATGCAGCTAGAGACATGAGCTCTGGGGGTACTGGTTAGTTCATATTGTTGTTCCACCATAGGGTTGCAGACCCCTTCAGCTCCTTGGGTACTTTCTCTAGCTCCTCCATTGGGGGCCCTGTGTTTCATCCAATAGCTGACTGTGAGCATCCACTTCTGT
>NC_034602.1:61066109-61068936 GCF_900095145.1 Mus pahari
TCTCTCTCTCTCTCTCTCTCTCTCTCTCTCTCTCTCTCTCTCCAGTCAAGCCCTTCCACAATATACTACATAATTATTAAAATCAATCAGAATGTATTTTAGAGGCTTTTCCTATGATATATACCAGGAATTGATAAGAGGGATTCATAGGAAGAAATTTTCTTTTTCATTTTAGAGAGTATCTCATTATGTCTCATGTGGATGTTGAAAAGTGAACCCTGGTTCTTTGCCAAAGAGTAAGAGCTCTTAACTGGTCAGCCCTTTCTCAGCTTGTTTCAGGTGCTTTGAGACAAATTCTCATGTAGCTATGTTTGACCTTATACTATATGTAGTAAAGGATGAATGACCCTGAAATTTACCACCGGAGGCTTCTGTAGCCCTGAATGGTTTGGATTTAGATACAGAAAACAGAATGGCCTTGAACTCACAGGGATCTCATTACCCTCAAGTGCTGAGATTCTCTTAGTGCCTACGATGACATGCTGTGATATCTACTTCCACCACCAAACCATTTATTAATAGCATCATGTCATGCTAATGGGCAAATTTGAAGCATGCTAGCTAAATATAACACCATATTGCCATCCCAGTTATATTTGTTAGAGACCCCGGAATAGCAAACATTATATTTGTACCAAGGACAAAGAAACTGACAAGAAAACAAAGTTGTATTAAAACTAGCTACTGGTGATCTAAATTATTATAACTCAACTTGAGTACTTCTTTGCAGATATCAAAATCTGCATATATCAATGCAACTTAGAGCCAGAAAACTATGTACATAAAAAAATGATTTTTCTACATTGAAGTTACATCAAAGATTCTGGAGAAAGAAGGGAGCAGTGCGGTACAACTAGGTTATCTTTTGTGAACAAGACCGAGTTTTAGTAAAACTACAAATTCAATGTATTTGAAATGACTCAAGAATTATGTGTGAACTTACTTTTTAACATTAGGAAAATTAGAAGAAAGAAACTTTGTGGTCCATTGATATGAAAGTCTTTAGATAAGACTCAAATAGTAATGAATGTAAAAGAGAATTTTGAAAATGTTATTAAATGAGATTAAATTGGATTTTCTAAGAAATAGTATTAAAATTTCAAAATATGAAGTATGAATTGTGAAAAATGTGTGTATAATAAGATTGAACTGAATATATATGAGGAGGTGCTAGAGGTGACTTAGTAGGTAGAATATTTCCTGTGGAAGCATGAGAATCTGAACTCCATTCTTCAGAATCCATATAAAATTGGTACTGCAGTGTGTGTCTATAATCCCAGCACTGGATAGGGGAGAAGGCAAGAAGATGCATTCTAGCCAAATAGGTGAAAAACTATCTCTCAGAGAATGAAGTAAAGAGAAATGGAAGAAAACCATCTA
The DNA here is from genome assembly GCF_900095145.1 of Mus pahari. NCBI lineage: Eukaryota > Metazoa > Chordata > Mammalia > Rodentia > Muridae > Mus > Mus pahari. The sequence goes on from NC_034602.1 coordinate 61,067,490, forward strand.
GCTTATACACAGACTCATGCATAGAATATAATGACTGAATGAGGAAAGGAAGGAAGGAAGGAAGGAAGGAAGGAAGGAAGGAAGGAAGGAAGGAAGGAAGGAAGGAAGGAATACAACATATCTAAAGACTGTTTTAGGTGTATGTAAAATTTTCAAGCAAAGATGAAAATTAAGATACATGAATAAGTATTTCCCTGAGTGATAATGTTAATGACTATTAATATATAAAGTGGTATTTGACTTTATGACCAAAAATTCATGAATTCAACTATAGTTAGTAGCTCATGTATGGCCTATTTACATTAGTCATAAAACCGGTTTTCAATGTAAATACTGTATTAGTAAAAATTTAGAATACAGAAAATACTAATATATTCATTATAAATTGAAGGTAGTATGACCTTTTTAGAATGCAATTCTGATTGATTTTGTCAAGTTGATATTATTAATACATTATGATCCAAAAGATGTTTAAAAATACACATCAGGAGAAGAATACAAATACTTGATAGCAATAACAGTCATAATAATTCAAACATGTAAGCAGAGTTTAGGTTAAAATAGGCTTAAGTAACAGAGTAGACAAATAAATTGAAGCAAATTTACATGATGCCATACAGCAACAGTGAGAATTAAGATTAATATTCAAGAAAACATAAACAGACTTTGTATAAGCTGAGAATATATTTTAGAAACCAAGGAGGATAGATAACTCTTTATAGATAATTAATGAAATTATGAAGAGATCAGAGTTCAAAATCAAACTAGAGACAATATTGTCAGACACTGATATAAACAACGTTAGCTATTTTAAGTTATAGGAATATTTAAATTTTAAGGAATTTATAGGGCAATGATTTCAGGTGTCAGAAACATTAACATGACACAGGCAGTTATCTTTAATGATGTCTGTAACTCCCATGGACACTTTACAAGTATAGGTTCTCTATTGCAGACTGTCACTACTCTCAACTATCACAAATTATCTGCTTTCCCAGACTGGCTGTGGTTTGTGGTTACTGAAATAAGCAGAGCGGACTAGGGAAGTGTGCAGTCACTATTTCAAAGAAACACTGGGCAGTACCAGCATGCTGTATGGTCTGTTGGTCTACTAAAATTTTTCTTTTCCATAAACATTTCATAATATAATAATGTTTCAACTTTTTCAAACATTTGTTTAAATCCACATTTGTGCAATACTCCAAAATACAGCATGACAGTTTTATGCAACATAATCTCTTCATTATTTTGTTTTGAAAATAAAGACTTGCCAAAAGTTTTTGACATACATCTTCAATTCCATCACTGGGGAACCAGAGGCACATGTATCTCTGAGTTCAAGGCCAACCTGGTCTACAGAGTGAGTTACAGGATAGCCAAGGCTACAGAGACGATCCTTGTTCTGAAATACACACACACACACACACACACACACACACACACACAC
>NC_034602.1:61069217-61075529 GCF_900095145.1 Mus pahari
TTAAATGTCTAAGTAAGAAAAAGTGTTAAAGTAATTATGAAAAGATAGTACCTCAAAGATTAATACTTTGAAGTAAATACAAAGATGCTTTTCTGAATTTCTGACATGTCAAAAAATAGAGTTAAATATTTGGTGTATTATTTTATTATGAAGAACACAGTACAAAACAAGTTAAAAGAAATAATAACAAGTAAAATCATATTCATACCAAGACAAAAATCAACACTCTTTGGATCGTTACATGTGCTATCACCTATACCAACTGTTCTATATAAACTAACACTGGCATTCTTCACCAGAAATCTACTTATAGTTACTCATTTAACTTTCTTTCTATAGTGATGGATGTGATTATCACATGATACAGCTCAATTATTCAAATAGAATAGACTAACATAGCTAGTATATGTTAGCATTAAATGGAAATAAAGCTATTTTTAATATTGTATTCAAATGGTTAAAACAAACTCATATTCAGAGTAGTTTTGCTTCTTTCTCTTCATTTTGATGTGTGTGGGTGATTTACATGAACATATTATGCTTACAGTCTCTGCAACATGCACACTAATATCATTCATGTGAACCATATTCACATTTGGAAACAGAAGAACAATAAGAGTTCAGACCAATCTATAATATCTGCAATAGTGGGGTCTATGGCTAAGATAGAGGCAACATAATTAATGTGGGAAAAGCATCATAGCAGGGAGACACTGACATGAAACATCTTATCAGGTATATAATTTGGGCTGTTAGTAAGTCTTGGAAATTTTGAAGGTACAAACTATGTAAGATTCTGGAAAATGACTGTAATATACAATTGTACGTGGTGATATTAGAAGTATTAATATTTCTTTTATTAACAACTATTAAGAATAGAGTGAGTGCAATATTAATGAATTATATTTGCTTAAATATTTGAGGATAAATTCTTCATTATTTTCTACCCCAAGTAATTCCCTCTATCTTCCTTATCTACACTTGCATAATTGAAATCTGAAAATTCTTTTGTTGTTTTGTTTACTGGTTCATATTAAAGAACTTACAGCTTTTTAATTTAAAATCCCAAGCAAGAACGATATAAAAACCATGAATAATCAATACACATCTATAAATCACTTATAACCATTTTAATTTGCCTTTTTCTGTTTATGCTTTTCTGTACATATGCTTTTGTTTATTTTTATTGTTTACTTGTAGAACCCATATTTTGCAATTTGAGTTTGTTCTTTGAATATATGCTGAAGCGCAGTATTACTTAAAATGCCATAACTGTTAACAATATGAAATTCCACAACTGGAATATACTGCCTGACTGTGATGGTTTGAATGAGAATGGTCAACATAAGCTCCTATGTTGTAATGTTGGTCCCCATGTAGTAGAACTGTTCGGGAAGGACTTAGAGGTATGACCTTATTGGAAAGGTACCTTGATAGGAGGGGTTGAGCCTCAAGGCTTCAAAAACCCATTCTAGGCTCAGTGTCTTTCCCTTTCTGCCTGTCTGCCTTTGGATCAGGTGGACGCTCACAGCCCCATGCCTACCTGACTGCCGTTGTATTTCCTGTCATGTTGTCCATGTACTAACCCGTGTGTGTGTGTGTGTGTGTGTGTGTGTGTGTATGCCATTGTAATTAGAATTGTTATTTGAGGAGAGTGAGCATTAATCCCCATTGATCACTTGATTGGCTTATCATCCAGGGGGCAACCCTTGATTGTGGCTTGAGGGAACTTCCAGAAAGTATTAACTCAAAAGGAAAAAAGGCAACTCTTCATGTGGGTAAAAGGGAGAAGCCAATTGTGACAGTGTTCTTGCTTTTTTTTTTTTTTTTTTTTTTGTGTGAGTTTGTTTTCTTTGTTTTGTTTTGTTTGGGTTGTTTATTTTTTTTTGCTTTGTGGCTCACAGTGATATGAGCTGTNGTAAAAGGGAGAAGCCAATTGTGACAGTGTTCTTTTTTTTTTTTTTTTTTTTTTTGGTGTGTGTGTTTGTTTGCTTTGTTTTGTTTTGTTTGGGTTGTTTATTTGTTTTTGCTTTGTGGCTCACAGTGATATGAGCTGTTCAGCTCTGTCGCATCCTCTATACCATGGTGTATTGAATCCTTTGAAATTCTAAGCAGAAAATAATCTCTCCTCTCTGTTTCTATCAGGAAGTTTGATCACAGCAACAGAAAAATAACTAATAACTAATAGAAAATTTAGTTATAATGGTGGGATAATCGTTCTAACTAAACTTTAAGCTGTGCTTCCTAGATCTTGAAAGATGTTTTTGAAAAGACTTTGGATTTATAGGTAAAAGGATCCTTAGTAAGTAGGGTTTAATGACATCACCCATCTGTTGACCATTCAGAAAGATAGAAAGCTGATTGAAGTAAGGAAAGCAAATGCAGTGCTGATATGGATCATATGGAAACAATGACTTTATTTTTGCTTTTTTAAAATTTAATTTTACTTTTTAATTATGCACATTACATCCTACTCACATTCCCAGTCACCTCTCCCACAATCTTTCCTCCATCCTCGCTCCCCTTTTCCTCCAAGTGGGTGGTGGCCCCCTTGGGTTTCCCCCCATCCTGGCATGTCAAGTCTCTGTTAGTCTATGTGCTTCCTCTCCCAGTGAGGCTAGGCAAGGCAGCCCAGCTAGAAGGACATATCCCATGTACAGGCAACAGCTTTTGGGATAGTCCCCATTTGAGTTGTTCAAGACCCGTGTGAAGACCAAGCTGCACACCTGCTATGTATGTGCAGGGGGCCTAGGTCGAGCCCTTGTATGTTCTTTAGTTGGTGGTTCAGACTCTGAGAACCCAAAGGTCCAGGTTAATTGACTCAAAACAATGACTTTACTGAAAATAGGAACAAGAATCCATTCACAATGTATCCTGACAAATAATTTTTTAAATTTATTTATCATTTTCTAGAAGCATTAGAAGAGGCTGAGCATAAAGTTGGTAGATTAATTAATTTGAAGTGTAAAATTCCAAGGGAGAAATCACAGCATCTAGTTTGTGCCATGATTATTTAAACAGATTTGTAAATTTCCTATTATCTATATTAGACTAGACTTACAGTGAGAATTAGGAACAAGCATAAAATGAAAAAAGATATGGTAAACATAAAGTTTAGCCAGAAAAGGTGCATATTTAAAGATGCAAGTAAGCAGAAGAAACTTGATAGAGAGAATAACAACATGTAAAACCATCCAGGCATCTTGCACTGGGAAAGGAGGAAACAGACCAGACTCTAATTCTCAAGGATGCCAGGATATAAAACTAAAAATTCATTGGAAAGCTGCCCATAAAATACAAAGAGCTCTAGAGGTTTCTGCCAAGATAAGGCTACCTGTATTTTCAGATAATGAGAGGCTGCTATATCCATGATCCCAGGTATTTGTGCTAATGTTTGCATGGGTGATGCATCTAGGGAGAATTCACAGGATTTTGATCTTATAAGAATGCAGATTAAAGGCTTTTTTAAAGGGGATTATGAAGGCATCTAGACAAGTTTGAAAGGTCAAAACAGGCTACCACTTCCTGAAAAAAAGGCACTGAAAAGCAATATATAAAGTCATGTCCACGAAATATGGGCTACAGTGGAGACCTCAGGATGTCCAATATGATAAAGATATTGAAAGACTGACAACAAATGGAACAAAGCTAACCTGCAGACAAGGAGAGGAGCTGGATAAATAGAGGGGCTTTGGGGGATACAACCAGTAAGTTCATACTGGTTCAGAGATCAATCCCTGGGAATCATACTGTAGTAGGAGAGAAAGGATTTGTCAAGCTGTTCTCTGATCTCCATTTTACACTTTGATGCATTCATTCATGTGTGCACATATACGTTTACATATGTAAATAAATGCATCAATCAATACAATTAAAGTCATGATTATAAAAACTACATAGGAAAATATCCAAAATATAAAAATTATTACTTGATAGTATTTCATAGGAAGGCCCAGCAGATAATTTATTCACTAAAAATCATAGAGAATATATTAGTATGGAGAACAGCAATATGACCCAAACTGTCAATGGTGGTGGTCAGAGCTTAAGGCTTAATGACCACAAAGTGGTTTGGAGTATCCTGAACAATAAAAGTAGGTAGAAGGGAAGGCGTACTCATTTATACAGAAGTCTTCTACACAGTGAGCATCCCATTGTGGATGGAGATGGGCATACACAGTCAGACTCCTAGTAGAGAAGCTATAGGGGATGGAGGGACAATTACTGGCCCTATTCTACAAAATTTATGGCTACCGTTAACTGGAAGCATATAGAGAAAATTGAGTGGGAAGCAGTTATGGGCAGGGAGATTTGGGAGCAGTTGAAGCAATACTTGGGTAAATATAACAGGTATGCATTTTATGCATTGGTGAAAACGTTAAAAACTGATGCATTAAAAAATCTTTAAAAAGAGTAGAGAGTCTTTCTATGAACATTTTCACAAAGTATTTATGTCTTCAGCCATTTCATTTTATTATTATATTTTTTCTTCTGATCTTTAACTCAGAGTACAAAATCTAGTTGATTTAAGTGATCATCTGTTACTTCCTATGAATTTTATGTTCATTATTATTTTTATCGCTGCACATCTGGTTGTGTTTCAGTCATTACAAGTAAATCATTCATATTTCCACTGCTTATGAGCCTTAAAATCTACTTAACAAGAAAGCAATGAAATGAATAAAAAAGAAAATGGAAATAGATATCATTGTGGATAAATGATGCTTGATTAATAAAATTTGAAACTAGCCACCTGAATTTAAATTATTATATCTCACGAGCGTTCAGTCACCTAATTGCTAAGGTATCTACCTAGAACTGAGTGTTTTCACATTCTTCAAAGAAAAGAGATACAACTAAAATTATTTTCAGTACTTTAAAAAATTTTAAATCTACTTATATTCGCTATCACATAATCTGATTAAATACTCCATTTATATTTGTGCATATGAATATAAAGCTTCAATGCAAAGACATTGATGTAACAGTGACAGTTGGGGGCCAACAATTCAACTTGTTTTCTTTTCTTTTAATTTTTTTTTTTTTCGATAAGATTTCTCTGTGTAGCTCCAGCTGTCCTACTGTAGCTCTGTAGACTAGGCTGGCTTCAAACTGAATGGCACAGTTTCAAAATTAATTTAAAAAAATGCAAAATGTCCTATGTCATAAATGGGTTACATTAATTAGCCAGGAAGACACCTCTAAATATCACAGGCTATTTTCAAGGATATTAATTATGTTCCACAACTTGATGGTAAAGTCCTCTTTCTGAAGACAATCCTTAGTTATATGATTGAGTACAGAAGTGTGCAGCTGGCACTTCTCTAGAAGCCTCATTCTGTGTGTATAGTGTTCATAGTGCAGGATGTCCCTATATGTGTTACCAGAGAAAAGAAATAATCAATATTGCCCAGCTAAAAAACCTTGAATCTGAAGCAATGACCTGTCTGCAATATGTACTAGTAGAATGGTGGCACATTTTTGTCAACAGCCCCCTTTTGAATGGAATTTAAACCAATTCCATGAAATTAAACTCTTGCCTGACACGGCTAAAGTTGCCAAGAACTTGAGACTAGATAGGTCATGAATCTAGGGGGAAATCTACTGCTATGACTCAGTTAAAGGAGCGGAGAAATTAAATGACTCCTAAGGATCTATTGCTATACCATAGATCTGTGCATCTCCCAATCTTCATCAGACAAGCTTCTTCTTGCAAGATCTGGTAATTCACAAAAAATGATCCACAACTAGACAGGAAAAAAGCTTTGGAACACTCATCCCTATATGTGATGTCCTCATCAAACAATTTTCAGTAAGGCTCAAGGATCTATGTGGAGGAGGAAGACTTAATATTATAAGAACCAAAGGTGATGGATGACTCCAAGGAAACAGCTTCACTCAGAACTAACAGGACTGATACATACATAAATTCAGAGACTGTGATAGTCTTCATAGTACCTACAGAGTTTCAAAATGAACAAGAACTCAGTATACAAAGGAGGATTAGGCACACATTATATAACCCAACCAAGAAGTTTGGTAATTGATACTTATTGGGAAAGGGAAGAGCAGTTTCTCCAATAGCTTGTCACACCCAGTATTAATCATATCCCAGGGAAGGGAAGGTTCCCTTCCCAGAAGTTGTTGCCCAACACAAAACAGAGTTCATTGTTTTGGTGTGTGTGTGTGTGTGTGTGTGTGTGTGTGTGTGTGTGTGTGTGTGTGTGTGTCTGTGTGTGTGTGTGTGTATCTGTGTGTGGGAGAGAGAGAGGAGGTAGGAGAGAGAGACAGAAAGACAGAGAGGTAAAGAGG
>NC_034602.1:61076029-61133536 GCF_900095145.1 Mus pahari
CTCTCTCTCTCTCTCTCTCTCTCTCTCTCTCTCTCTCTCTCTCTCTCTCTCAAATGTAAAAAGGAGTCAATGACTACTACATTTATAAATATCATAGCTTTCTTGAATATAGATAAAGATGAGCAAATACTAGATAGAGAAACATCTCCAGGAATATTTCATAACTTCATGATCTGAATTCTAAAATATAAAACTCAATGTCGTATTTGAATTTACTATTACTAGTAAATTAACAGTGATTTACCATATTCTAAAGTAAGAACAAAACAGTCCCTTAAGAAAGTAATTGCCTGAAAAAATACTGTAGAGATAGTGAGATGACTCAGAGAGCTAATGCTTAATGTTAAACCTGAAGACCAGAGCTCAATACATGGAAATTATGGAGAACAAGGAGAGAACTGACTGTCCTCTGCCTCCACAAACATGCTATGGAATAAAGCTCTTACCCCCAAATTATATTTAATGAGAGTTCTTGTTTTGTTTTATATTTTAGGTGAAATAATGACCACCATTAGTCATAGTTCATAGGCAGAGACGGTTAAGGCAGTACATGTTTGCAAATGTTTTAAGCACTATTTTACCAGTTAATTATTTTCAGTGTATGTCTTATTGCAAATTAAATTTAAGCTGGTATTAATCGTTAATTTTATCTACATATTTATTTCATCATTTCCAAGTAACATAACCAAAGAACATCATAACTTATAAGGTTTAGTTTTATGAGAGAGAGAGAGAGAGAGAGAGAGAGAGAGAGAGAGAGAGAGAGAGAGAGAGAGAGATGCTCTCCTTCAACTTTACAGTCATTACTAATTACCTGGAGAGCATTCTCCTTATGCAAATTTCTGGATCTATTTACAGGGACACCAGTAAGTCTGATATACAAGCTCAATATCCACTCATTTAAGAAAAGCTTAGGAACTTATGACAATATTAGTTTGTGAACCTCTTTTGAGAAACATTGTGGTGCAAAATGCACAGCTTTAAGAAAGGAACAAATTCAAACCAGTCATGAAGAGAAGTTTATTGTCAAATATAATCAAGAATTTTAGAAGTAGAGCTCTTCAGTTGCTGACACAGTCTGCCTACTGCTTGTTATATTAACTTAATCCCTAGCCTCATCTATTCTAATGCATATGTCACTGCAAGGTCAAATGCACTGAAAAGGGAAACCTGCAGATCTTATTTTCCCAAAAGTACTAGTGAAACCCATATTTGTCTTTGAATTAGCCACATAAACTTTCATAGTCAGTCTCTATTATCAATTAATTTCCAGTTCCCTTTGGAAAAAACTGAGTTAGGTCTTTAATCTTGAGTACTTTGTTCCAAACTTGTGAATTTACAGAGGTAACTGGCAAGTTCCCTGGGGATTGTATTTAAGTGATGCAATATTGAGTGTTTCTCATGACATAAACTGGTCAGGTACAGGAAGTACAGTTCAGTAAAGCAAGACAAACAAAAACAAACAGAAAAGCCTGCGGATAGAGTGACTATTTTAACCATTAGAAAGTACAAGAAATTATCTAAGTTGAATATATCAAGTATTATGAGTTGTAAAATAAAAAGTCCAAGAAAGAGGCCTAAGTTTGGTAGATGTAAACGGCTTGCAGGTTTAAATAAGATTGCCAGGCAGACTCTCTGACTACCTGGTGATATTCATGCTCAGTGAACATATGAGGAGTCAGTGCTGCCTGACAAAGACACAGCTTTCTGCTTCAGACATTTTTATTCATAAGATTAATGAATATTTACATAGAGATTTAACCTGCTTTTGGTGACTGAAGATGCATGAACTTCCTCCAGATAGAATAAATCCTATGTAGGAGGCTTTCTGTCCTTGCCATTCTTACAAAAGGTTAAAGCAATCTGCTTAACTGGCCAAATTAGGAGAATTGATGCTCCATCACTGGCAGGGTGGTGACTTGAACCGTTCTCTGAAACTGGACCCCAGGATGGTTCTTGGTATTGCAGTCAATGACTGAGGATCAATATCTTCAGAAGACTGTGGAGCTCCTTCCTTATGACTGAGGTTGATTCATGGTGGAGAGTTTTAGGGATGGGATCAATTGCTCTTCATAGATGGATCAGGTGAGCTGTCTTTATCATAAACAGCTAATAGGCATCAGTTAATTTTGTTTCTTTGCTTCCCCCAAAGCAAGAATCTCCTGCAGTGAAAAAAAATGGCCAATTCTCTAAGCCTGAGGTCCCAAAACTTTCTTCCTCCATTTGCTAAGAGTCGATAGTATATTGTAAAATTATAGAGTACCTTCAAGATGCAATGGTCCAAAATATAAGGATATATACATTACAGTTTAGACAAACTGGAAGGAAAAATTATACCTATGGATGTTATTTTCAGATGTCAGCCCGTAGGAGCATCTATTACATAGGGCAGAATGTTTCCTTAATGGCCTACCAAGAACATAGCTTCCTTCTTTAAGATAGAAAAATGTGAAGTATAACATTCTTATAATTTTGAGGAACTATTACAGCTTTCTCCTTGAGAATCTTGGGTATTCTGTGGCTATGACCTTTCTGCTCTCATACTTTGATGGGAGTGATACACAATTTTCCCATTTAAGTTCATATTTTTTCACATTGTAAGAACATTTTCTGTGCATTTGCACAGGTGTTGCTATACTAAAGGAAAACTAAATGTCCTAGATACGATTTAACTGAAAGATTCTAGACTTTTTCTGCTGCTCCAATGGCAAATAAGTGTGGTTTGTATTTCATGCAAGAAATGGCATTTTGAAAATAATATGAATTGTATTTGAAGGATTTGTCTAAGGTCGTGGAGTACTTCTATTTTTCTTTTTATTTTCCAGCATGTTCCTCGATGATGCCTTTCTGTTGAACTTTTAACCTGTTTCTGTGTGTGTGTGTGTGTGTGTGTGTGTGTGTGTACACACCTTTCTTACCTCTGCCAGACTTATTCAGATCATCTATTGGATATTGCAGAAAGGATGTAATGTTACACAAGACACTGTTTTTTATTTGTGAACTCTTGGAAAAAGCAACTAGTCTTCATCTAAAGAGTCATGGAGACCATATTTTATAGCCAAGAGGAATGAACAAGTAAGAACCACACCCAGCCACTACTAGTCTTTCAGAGTACAGCTATTCTGGTGTAAATCCTACCTTCTAGCTTTAGATAAACTCTGAGTCAGAAACACCCAGATAAAACATTCTGGGATCTCAGATTCCTAAAAACTTTCAAACTAATGTTTGGTGCTCTAAAATTCTTTTAGGGGAATAGTTTACTAAACAGCAATAATCAAGTAGTAAGTTACTTAAACCCGGGATAAAAATAAAAGCCAGTATATTCAGATGGATTATCTGTAGCACTTGCCAACATTTTTCATTAGTTAATTAAGGAGGACCTAGAGCTTAGCAAAGCTCATTCTTGACACATCAATTCATGCTGGCTAAGAACTTTTCCAATAGTTCTCTGAGTTATTCAACCAATTGCCCTGTTCGTGTTTATTAAAGGAAGACAAAACCAGAATCACTTTATTAGGGCATTTTTTCCCACATGCATCTATTATTATTATTATTATTATTATTATTATTATTATTATTATTCTCTCAAATATTACATCCTGGATGTAGTTTCACCTTCTCTTTAGGCTCTCCCCATTCTTCTGGAACTACCCCCATATCACTTCCCCTCAGAAAAGAGCAGGCCTTCCAAGGGAATCAACCAAATACGGCCTCACAAGGTACAGTGAAACCACCCACATGCTCTCAAGTCAAGGTTGGACAAGGCAATCCAGGAGGTGGGAAAGGATCCCAAAGCAGGTAGGCAAAATATTCATAGGCAAACACTGCTCCCACTCTTAGCGGTTCGACAAGAACACAAAACTACACAACCATAACATATATGTAGAAGATATAGGTCAGATCCATAAAAGCTTCCTGATCTCTGTGAGCCCACTTGGATCCTGATCAGCTGATTCTGTGGGCTGTGTTCTTGTGATGTCTTTGACCGCCCACCCCTCTTATTAGGGCATTTTCTTTCACACAAAAACAACTCTGTAGGAGTAAGAAAGAACTCCTGTTTAACTATTGAATGCTCAACCTTAAAAAATACATTACTGCCCCACCTGGGGATCCATACCATAATCAGCCACCAAACGCAGACACTATTGCATATGCCAGCAAGATTTTGCTGACATGACCCTGATATAGCTGTCTCTTGTCAGGCTATGCAAGTGTGTGGCAAATACGGAACTGGATGCTCACAGTTATCTATTGGATGGAACACATGGCCCCCAATGGAGCAGCTAGTGAAAGTACCCAAGGAGCCGAAGGGGTCTGCATCTCTATAGGTGGAACAACAATATGAACTAACCAGTACCCCCGGGGATCATGTCTCTAGCTGCATATATAGCAGAAGTGGCCTAGTTGGCCATCATTGGGAAGAGAGGCCCCTAGGTCTTGCAAAGGTTATATGCCCCAGTACAGGGGAATGCCAGGGCCAGGAAGTCGGAGTGGGTGGGTTGGGGAGCAGGGCAGCGGGAGGGTATAGGGGACATTTGGGATAGCATTTGAAATGTAAATGAAGAAAATATCTAATAAAAATATGTTTAAAATAATTTTTAAAAATTAATTGAAGCTTATTTGTCAGCTCCCTCTTTCCACTAGAAAGGAGGGAAGCAAGGAATGAAGGAGGAAGGGAAGGAAAGAAGAAAAGAAAGAAAGAAGGAAAGGAGGAAGGAAGGAAGGAAGGAAGGAAGGAAGGAAGGAAGGAAGAAAGGAAGGAAGGAAGGAAGGAAGGAGGAAAATGAGAGGAAGGAAGTCAAGTAGGCAAGCAGAAATTGGAAGGAAATTGACATGGTTTTGATTCTCTAGCACTTAAGGATGATACCATATTAATAGGAAATGGTTTGTATATACAACATTAATAGCAAAGCCATATATGTTACTACAATTCTTTAGGGCATATGGGACAGTGTTACCATATAGACATAGGAAATGGCAAATATGAGTGGTGCTCAGACTCCAAAAATCTCAAAGATCTGATACTGGTAGGAGTAGACCTACTCCCCACCTATCTGTGTACCTACCTGATCTTAACATGCCCCCCACTGAGAGGATCATGACTTGTCAATCATATAAAGTAAATATCACCTGGAGACCTTCTCCACGAGAATGAGGGATCTAGGTAGGCCTGAACCTAAAGCAAATGAGATATCTTTCCCGGGTATTCGTTTCCCACAAAAAATATATAATCCTTGGTTCACCCTCAGTAAAGTGTATGAATTTATATCGACCATCGAATAAACCAGCATGAACAAGCAAGGATCTTTCCAGAGAGCTGCATTATGAAGGTTCACCATGGGAAAACCTTCAACTAAAGAGTCATGCCTAAAACTCAAGAGGAAGGCTTTCTTCCTCCAAGACCATTGGGTACATTGATCACTCACGCTCAATCAAACTGAATTCTGCTTGCCCAGAGCTGGTCTCTGCCCTCTCCTTACCACCTGGCCCAGAAGCTCAGAGGAGAAAGGTAGACCTTAGACCCTGGTTGCTGATACCCTCTCCCTGCTCTACACCGGTGTCCTGGTACCTAGAGAGGAGACTTGAGACCACTGAGGATGCTCTGTTTTAGACATTACCCTGCCTCCCAGGTGCCATAATTGCCATCAACCCTATCCCACAGTCTAGAGGCAGGAGTCTATGAATTTGGACTTAAATATTCATTCAGATGAAGAATAATTTGTAGAGGCATATTTATGCAGATTCACCATCCTTAATAGAGATTCAGCTACAGCCTGAACTTTGGGTTCAGAATGTCACCATTTCTATTCAGATAGCAGTGTACTTACGAATACATGCTGGTCAAATCTCTTTAATGAAAATCCCCATACCAAATATCAGATATTATTTTCCTTTATTAGTATATCACAGAACCCACCAGCGTTGTGTTTTATTTATTTGAAAAGAAATGATACAAGTTAAAGTCCTTTTATATCATGTCGTGAAATATTTGTTTGTTGTTTGATTTACATAAGCACTTAGTCATCAGTCCTGGTAGGAAATCGAGTCATGGGTTAGTATTATTTGCCTCTGCCAGGGAAGTATCTATATTTGACCTACACCTCTGGTCCTGATGTTTATATGTTTGTCTAACTGAAAGCATAGGTTATCTTCTCTTTTCCTCACTCTTACCCTAACCAATAAAGCAATAAAAATTTGTATTCCCTGTATCTATACTTCCTCTGTACCTTCGCATCCAACCCAGAAGAGAAAAGATAGAAAATATCACAAGGCAATGAGAAACAGGAAGGATATACCTGGTAAGGATGAAAAAACAATCATAACTACCTTTTCTGGTTGTAGACTTCACAACACAGTTAGTGTGTGCAAGGAGTGTGTCTCGATGTTAAGAGAATGTGAATTAGTAATAGTAATGGGAATTAGCAATATCTAATTCCGTCAAGATTTTGCTTCCTGTCTTACTCTTAAACTAATAAATAAAACATAATACCTATTTATCTGTGTGCCAGATTGACTCACAACTTTTGTGGGCTTAATTACGACCCCTGGAGAATTTACCTTATGAGCAACCTTCTGCATCCCATATATTTTTTGAGGCACAAAATGTTCTCTGTGGGGAGGACAGAGGACTCCTGGTCATATAATCTAACAAACTGTTTCTCTAAAATCAATTGATATGGCATATCTTAGAAGGCATTAATTATCCTTAGAGTTGCAGACAATCATGTTCTCTTCCCACATTTTGTTATACTTGTGTTTCAATAGTACAACTCCAATATACATGATATTAATATCTATTTTAATAACACTTAATGCAAGATAGCACTTTTCTAGTACATTTCTTTATGTTTTTCTTTCTTGATCACCTTTAATATAATAAATAGACGACACATATGACAAACATAAACCATCACCCTCTGCGTAAAGAAGAGCTTGACCTAATCCCTAAAATCTGGGTTTAGTTTTAGACACATAGTAGTGCTAATCTCAACTCCATCTCTCAACTGCTGTGTGATTTTTTTTTCCAGAAAGGTGTTTGAATCTTTGTATGTCTATCTCTTTGCTGTTGAGGGAGGATTAGCCTCACGTTGCTGCCTTTTTGAAAAAATAAAATAAAACAGATAATGAATCAAAATGTTCAACTCCCTGCTTTACAACTGATAATACAAAGGACACACTGTGTTTTGACAGCAATGTCATGAGCGCTTTGGAGCCCTTATGCCTCTGGCTTAGTCCTCAGTGTGGAAAAGCACCCTGTTAGAGGCTGGGCCATCTCCCCATTTCTCTATTTTCTAAGAAAAACATAAAGTTATTCCTTTCCTGATGTTTTTTGCTGAGAACAGAGACATATTATATTATGCCTCATTGTTATTATATCTATAATGATGGTCATTAGTTCACTGCATATGACATTTGAGTAACTCAGTTTCACTTAATAAATTTTATGTGTCTTTAATGACCCCTTAACCAAACACCTTCCTTCTTCTTTTTATTTCATGGATTATTCTTCTTAAGTAAATCAGTTAGAAAGTAAATATGTTATTTTTCTTCTCAAAAATATGTTGCTTCTTAAGAACTGAAGTGAAAATTTTTGGTTTCTTTGGGAACTCAGTTGTGTCATGGGATGTTTTTTGGGAAGCTATCTTGTGAGAGGATGTTTTGCTGAAATAGACATGTGAGAGTGCATGATGTGATGTTCAGAAAGAAGATAAATATAGCCCCACAGACATCTTGCACCACTAACCATGCAATGGATCTCTGGTCTTCACTGGTCTTTACTTTGTAGAGAGAAAAACACCAAAGAACTTTTTATGGTATTCTGACTGAATGCACTTCCACTGACTCATGCTATTTCTGCTGGATAGAGTCGCCGCTACTGATTCATGTTTGATGTTTGCTATTGGATGGGACTGCTGATATCCTGACAACTAAGAGTAGAATTGCTCCAAAAAACTACTTCTAAACAGGTTCACTGCCCCTTTTTCCTATTAACTTTCTTTCTTTACTACCTCAGGTTGGTGGGTAGAATGAATGTTAAAGTGTTTAAGCACCCTAAATAAAGGAGGTTTTGAAGACTATAAGCCTACAAAAGCTATTCAAGTTTTAAATATTTTTATTTTATGTCTATTTTTCCATTAGCCAGAAATAATAAAGTTTACTAAGTGTATTTATCTTTTACACCACATCTTGAGTTAGACATACTGATAAATAGAGGAAGTATTGTTTAGTTTCCTTATGTTCTATATTTCATGAAGCACCAATCATGGGGAATGTACTTATTTATTCACATGTATGAAATGTACACATGTGTATTATGTTTATGCAGAGATATAACTTAGAAACTTCAAATGCTAAATCTAGAAGACTGAATATGAACTTGAGAGTGATTGCAAATAACTTTTTTCATAAATATTTACATCTTTACTTACAACTAATTCCATAATAAAAATAGCTATTAATATTCACATTATTCCCTGACAGAAAGATGATAATATTCACAATTTTAATGAAAAGTCAAAAGAGCAATTAGGCTCATAGAATTATAAATTTACAAAGTCATGTTCACATGGAGGAAATTGCCAAACTCCAAAACATTTCTCATTTATGGTTGGTTTAGTGGTGTTTTATCATGTTTCCCAGATATAAAAATTGAATCACAATGAGGAGAGTGAGAGTTTACTGAGGGTTTATCCATGAGTAAAATGATAAGCTTACACCACATTTTTATTTATCTAAATAGGAGAAACTCCCAAATAAAAAACTAAGTGTGTCTGTAATGTGAGAATTCTTTCTATAAATGCAAGTCTGGAGTTTAGGTCACTAGGTATCACTTCAAATCATGTAGCATGTGTGACATGTATTTGCTGTAACATTTAAGGCTGACAGCCAATAATTTGAAATCTTGGATGTCTAGTTAAAAGTAATGTAAGACATTATAAAAGCAATTTGGCAATTGGTATGCATTTTATGTTTCAGTGTTTAATTTCAAATACTATATGAACAAATCTAGACAAAGGCATCTATTATGCCTTTTGTAGGTTCATTTTTCAGTGTAGAACTAGGAGAAGAAGAATAAATCAAACACATTATTACTAAACAATTACCAATCACAAAGAAGCACTTGTTGACTGAGTGCCAGTAGGGAATATTTTCATTCCATTATTTTTGTTTGTCTTACCTAACAAATTATAGACGTTGTTTGTAGCTGTGTTTCCTCAAGTCTAAAGCAGAAATACTAAAGTTACAGATCTGAAATTTCATATTAATCACAAATATCCTTATATTATCCTTGTCTATATACTACTTGAAATTAAAGGCTGAAACATAAAGCCTCACGTTTTGGCCAGTTTCTTAGGACATTCATTTTGCAGCTCTGACAGGGCATAAACTCATCCATGCAATGGTGAGTTGAAGCATTTGATACAGTATCCCTGTAACTCTCATGCAAAGGTCACTTTTCCTTCTGCATTTAAATATTGATACTTGACATTGTTGGTTAGTGAGTTGTTCAAACTCATCTGTATTTTATTTCTGTGATTAGCTACAGATGAACCTGAGCCTTAGAGAACATTGTGTGGGAACTTAGTACCTCAGTCTGTGATGATTTGCCTCTCTCTTGCTCAAGATGATACGGAAAAAGAAATTGCCAATAACAATTCCTAGCATTTCTCTCTTATTTTCTAGGTGCTATTTATTTAGTTGCTTTTATAAAAGTGCTATTAGTTTAAGATATATATTTAGATTCTAGGACAGACATAGATCCATAGAATGTGAACACAATAAATAGATAGATAGATAGATAGATAGATAGATAGATAGATAGATAGATAGATAGATAGATAATAAATGAAATACCTTTTTAAAAATTGGGCTATATAATTGAGTAGTTTTTCTTGAATATTTTGTTCCACTGCTTGAATGTAGTTACTAAGCCAAGCTTTTTCTCTATTATCTAATACCATGTGGTATAGTCAATATAATTCACTTATACCAAAGCTGGAGCTCCAATTTTAAAAGATCGTTTTTTAATTTGTTGTCCACATTCCATATTTAAACAATTTAGTGAATAGACCAACTCAACAAATAGAACTTTTTTCAGGTTTTATATTGCAGAAGACTAACTAAGACTAAAATTCTTGATTATGGATGACACATCAATGGGCATCGTCTGACTCCACTACTACTTCATACTACTCTTAACTTTGAACTGAATGGATTCCTTGGATATCACATCATTTTGTAGTAAATATGTAAATATGTATTACATAGCTACATATTATTTTTATTTTAATCAGTGTAGTTGTCACTTCTCATCTATTCTTTCACTGTTTGTTGATTTAATATATTGACTGTTACATTGTGTGTTTTGTGGTAAATATATGGACACATTTTACTTGATTTACTAATCAAGACCATGTTTGTTATCAATCAAGTTATAACCAAAACAAACTAAAAAAAATAACATTATTGTGATGTGATTTGGAGCCTTCTTCTACCAATGTTAATACCAATGGGGTTACATATATATATATGCCTTTTAACGTGTTTCCAATATCTTGTTAAAATGAGGTACTGGAAGATGACAGTGTCAATTGTCTTCACCAAAAATTAATTATTTATTGCTCACAAAAAGTGGCAAGCCATGTTTATACGTAATGTAGCAACTACTTTATGCAGAGGCAAAAGAATGAGGAGAAAACCTAGACTGGGGGTTCTTCATTTTGTTTTATACACTAAGGCATAGTTATTCATTGTTGGTGTTATAGTTTATTGGGGGTGTTAATTAGGAAAGAAATATATTGACTAGGTAGATAGGAATTTAAAAAGATATATGAATTCTGGATAGTTAGTTCTCATATCAAAAATAATTTGCTTAAGATCTCTAGAAAGTGTCTAACACCGAAAAAGACAATTGTTACTAGGCCACAAATGATGCTAAGTTCTAAAAGCATCATAAAACTTAGTAAAAGACAGCAAAATATTCATATATGTAAAATACATCTTTTAATTTTCTTAACAACTCAGAAAACTTCAAATGTGTCCATTCCATCTTAGACACATCATTGTGACGGAGACAAGCGCATAAATTTCTCTTCTTAGAGCTGATGTAATAAAATAACACAATCTGGTACCTTAAGACAACAGAAAATTCCTATATGAATTGGTGCTTATGGTAATACATGATAATATTGCAGGTCAGTGATTTCTTTGTAATCAGCGTAGGGCAGGCTCCTCTGCTAACCACTTCCATATTTATAATGGATTGTTGTCCCCTTGACTCATATACTCCAATCTCTCTCTCTCTCTCTCTCTCTCTCTCTCTCTCTCTCTCTCTCTCTCTCTCTCTCTCACATCTCCTTCCAGTCTGTGGGTCCTAGGACTCTATGTGCACATCTTTACAAACTGTCATTGAGATTAATTTATTTCAGGGCATGATTATATCCCAATATATAGGCAGTTGGACTGTAATAAGATCTTTTTGTATAACATATTTCAACCGTAAATAGGGATTGCTTTATCTCCCTTCATCTTTTGGCTGTTATAGAAAAATAATTTAAATTGCAAATAAATCATATTTTTATACTGTACCATGTGCAAGTTCTCAAAATAACACAAATATCTGTGACTATGAAAGGAAAAATAGTATTATATCTAGTGACAAGTTGTTAATAGGCTAGACATATACACTTGGAATAAATTGCCATCTTACTCCTGAGAAGTCTTGATTCTTGAAAATATTTACAGATCTAGGACTTCGTATTACCACTTTTCAGTGTACAAAAGTTAGGACAGCTTAGTGAATAATCTTAATTATAGAGAACTTCATCCTCTAGAGTTAGATTTGTCATTTTGACATGAGGTAAGGACTTTGCTTTGACATCACATTGAAGATGTTCTACACATGTGTAAACATTTAGTCCTGTGACATTATCCTTTAACTCACCAAGAAAAATAAGCAACTGACAGAAGGGAAATCCATTACTTTGGAGGAAACAGGAAGTGGGTTCCTTTGTCCTATCACATGAGTTCAGGGATAGAATCATCCATCTCTTCACTCTCCAGTAACATGTGGAGTTAATAGCAGTTAGCTGAAGAGAGGTTGCTAAGTGATTCCTTCTGTATCCCATAATGGGGCCTTTCAAATTTTCTAGGGTGAATAATAATTCTTTCCTAAAAGTATTATTTTTTTCCTTCTGCCAAACATTCTATGGTTCAATAAGTATATTTTCTGTAAAGTAAACATAGAAATCCACATACGTGAGAACCCTTGAATTTGATTACCCTATCATTTTATTGCAAATATCATTTCATCTGTTCGCAAGTGCTCTGAATACAGATATTCCCGACAGCCAGATGATTACATACCAGCTAAGAAGAGTACTGGTTTGAGTCAGGGAAAACATGATTTGGATCTGGCTTTTGCTCTACTGACTACCTGTGTAACATCCAGCAAGGAATGGAGCTTCATGAACTTGGATTTAAACATCATTAAATGTCAAAAAGTAAGATTATGACAATCATCTCAGTAATTTCACAAACTATGTTCTATGACTGGAGGCTTCTTGATTATTATCAACTCTAAGCTCAGTTTTAATTTAATATGGTATCATAATCTTCTAGATACCACTCTTATTTTTTTTTAAAAAAAACTTTTTACAGATATTTTATTGTTAAGCTATTTTTAAAGCTATTGTAAATGTCTTTGGGGAGTGGGAGATAAGTCCTAAAAAACAAACAAACAAACAACAACAAAAACCATGCAGACTGCTGGTGCTTATAAAGGATCAGCTTCTTCTATTTAGCTTTCTAATGGAATTGACAGAAATTTCATTAGATATCTGATGTCAGAGGTGATGACAATCCTATAGGATGAACTTTAAGTATTAAGACCTCAAAGTAATTCTTTTATTGCATTTAAATATGTTTAAAATTTAACGAAGAGAGATCAAATCAGAACTCTATAGTTGGTCTGGCTTAGTTGGGATCCCAAATGCACCACTTTTGAACAATGTTCTTTCAAATATCTTGGAAGGACTTTTGAATATCATTAAATATTTAATCTCTTTTTAAGTCAATCTTTTAGATATCATATAACTAATCATATATATATATATATATATATATTAAAACAAATTTTAACAAAAGCTCAAGTTTTCTAATCTCCATTTCAATTAAGATATGAAAAATTCCTTTAACTTCATATATATATATGAATGAAGGACTCAGTCCATTTGAAATTCAGGACAACTCTATCTTTAGAATTCAGTCTCAGTTTAGGACATATATTGCTGCCCTGCTCTTACATGTCACTTTCCCTACTCATAATGAATGTGTTTCAACCTGCATTGCTCTATTGTCTTAAAGTTTTAAACTGGGTACAAGGTGTTCCCAGGAGGTTGAAAGACTGGTTTGTAATCAGATAAAGGCTGAATCTTTCAGAAACTTCTAGCTTCCCAGCAACTGCCATTATTCTCCAGGCTCTGCCACAAAGGTGAAAGGGGCTGGAAGAAGAAACAGGGACTTAGGAGGAAGGAAAAGAAGAAAGAAGACTGGGCATATGTAGAATCCAGTCCTGGTGGGTGGGAACCTGAGCAAGATTATTTAAATTAGGGATGGCAAATTTGACAACCTCCTTCAATTTCTGGAACCCACAAAAAGCAAGATGCTCTGATGGATCACTTCTGTCCCAGAATGCTTATGGTAAAATGGGAGGTGGAGACAGGAGAATGATTCAGAAAATTGTCAAATGCAAATGCAGCTAGTTAGCTTGTCCCACACATGAAGAGCTCTGACAGAGATGGATGGATGACTGGTTAACATAGAAGAATAAAGATACTTTTAAGCAATTTGTAGGAATGTGTGATCTGTAACAATTTTGCAACTGTCATTTATGTCAAAATGATCAAATCAAGCACTGAAATGTATATGGCTTATCATATAAGAATTGTAAAATGACATATAATTTAAGATAGTAGGATGGACTAAGAAGATGATGGCTCTACTCAATTTTTAAAAACATGTTCCAATATAGATATGGCTTGAAGGTAACAAGAATGTGGGAAAAGGTTAAACTGATTCACAGATTTTTTTTTCTTTTGCACAGTGTGTTCTTGGTCTTTGGACCTCTCATTCAACTAGGAATCATAATATCAGTTGCCTAGGCTTCAAGCTTGGAACATTTAGTTTCACTTTGCAAGAGCTAAAATTGTGTAGCATATTTAAGACTTCGTTAGTGTGTGAATCAATAATTTCCCCATTGCTTCTTTCTGGAAAGTTATGATCAATATACTATACATGGCTAAAAGATATATAACCTGTATATGTACATACTGAAGCCACAACTATCAGCATTGTTTTACTAGGAACATTCAGTGAGCAGCTGACATTGCTCAGTGAGTTACAATGGAAGAAAGTGCTACAAACTGAGTTTCTCAATAGTTACAGTAGAATCTAGAAACCACAGTGGCAAAGTAGTGGTAGTTGACCATCAAAAGGAAAGCCTATGAATGAGAAACAAGAATTTATTCTACCAGTGCCTGGTGGTACATGCTTGTACTCACAGTACTGGCAAAGCAGAGTCAAGATGACCAGAAATTCCAGCCTAGCTGGGATCAGCCAGGGAGACTCTGTCTTCAGATTAACACAAGAAGTTAATTTTTATGCACAGAAACATATGGAGATGGGTTATAATATGACACTTGATACAGTGTCCAGGAAAGATTGCTGATCATCAGGAAAATGAGGTTATCTTCTCCCAAATGTGTCATTCTGCTGTCTATTCTCACATAGATTTGCTTTTCTGAACCCAAGCAAATCAAGAAAGTTCCAGGTCTTCACATGAAGGAACACTGTAGCTCTACTACACAAATTTATGGTATTAGAATTCCTGGCCACTTAGCTAATTTTTTGCTAGAATGAAATTTTTGCGAGTTCCTTTAATGATCATTCCCTCAGTTTGATGGTAGATGATGGGATAGGAAATACTTAGCTCTTCATACACTTCCAATTTTCATTCAGCTACTTGTAAAGTAATAGTGTCTCATTAGAATATACATATAAAAACTGTGAAATTCACGCTTCTTTAAAAAAAAAGCATACTTTAAAATGAATATTAAACCTCAATAGAGAAGAACTGACAGAATAGTTATATTTAGTTTTATTGTTAAAATTGGTATATATAGGAAAGTTTCACTTTAAGACTTGGTATTCAAGCTATTGTATTATTGCTAGATTGTAGATTTCATAAGAGATGGGCCTAGTTGGAAGAAGTTAGGGAACAGATAGGTCTATAGAGAAATACAGGGACATCTTTTCTCTTTCTTTCTCTTTCATATTGCTTCTAGGATGTCTTATGAGATGAACTTTCTTTTGCCATATTTTCTAACATCTCTCCATAGTACCAAAGTCAACAGTAGCAAAGAACTACAGTTCAAAATCTCTGAAAACATAATCCATAGTATATCTTTCCTCTATGTAAGTTATGTTATAACTTTTTGACAGTGAGAAAACGATAAAATGGTATAAATGATAAGGATGACAGTGGTAGCTGAATATAAAACTGTGGCCCCTTCACACTTAAGATACAGCCTAAGAGGATGATGGAACCCAGAAGGCGTCATTCAAGACTATTACTAAAGCAGAAGATCACATTCCTACAGGCTTGTGTCATGTAGCGCTAACATTAAACAATATTAGAAATAACTCCAGATGAATTTGCAAATCGCCCTTTCTAACTCTGTGAAGAATTGGGTTGGAATTTTGATGGCGATTGCATTGAATCAACTGTAGATTGCTTTTAGCAGGATGGCCATTTTGACTATGTTAATTCTGCCAATCCATGAGCATGGGAGATCTTTCCATCTTCTGAGATCTTCTTCAATTTCTTTCTTTAGGGATTTGAAGTTCTTATCATACAGATCTTTCACTTCATTAGTTAGAGTCACACCAAGGTATTTTATATTATTTGTGACTATTGTGAAGGGTGTTGTTTCCCTAATTTCTTTCTCATCCCATCTGTCCTTTGTGTAGAGGAAGGCCAGTGATTTGTTTGAGTTAATTTTATATCCAGCTACTGCACTGAAGCTGTTTATCAGGTTTAGGAGTTCTCTGGTGGACATTTTAGGGTCACTTATGTATACCATCATATCATCTGCAAATAATGATATTTTGACTTCTTCCTTACCAATTTGTATCCCCTTGATCTCCTTTTGTTGTCGGATTGTTCTGGCTAGGACTTCACGTACTATATTGAATAGGTAGGGAGAGAGTGGGCAGCCTTGTCTAGTCTGTGATTTTAGTGGGATTGCTTCAAGTTTCATTCCATTTACTTTGATGTTGCCTACAAAAACCTTTCACAACAATAAAAGAACCTCTGGTGGAATCACCATACCTGACCTTAAGCTGTACTACAGAGCAATTGTGATAAAAACTGCATGGTACTGGTATAGTGACAGACATGTAAATCAATGGAATAGAATCAAAAACCCAGAAATGAATCTACACACCTATGGTCACTTGATTTTTGACAAGGGAGCTAACACCATCCAGTGGGAAAAAGACAACACTTTCAACAAATGGTGCTGGCACAACTGGCAATTATCATGTAGAAGAATGAGAATTGATTCATTCTTATCTCCTTGTACAAAGCTCAAGTCTAAGTGGATCAAAGACCTCCACATAAAGCCAGAGACACTGAAATTGATAGAGGAGAAAGTAGGGAAAAGCCTCAAAGATATGGGCACAGGAAAAATATTTCTCAACAGAACACCAATGGCTTGTGCTGTAAAATCAAGAATTGACAAATGGGACCTCATAAAATTGCAAAGCTTCTGTAAGGAAAAAGACACTGTCAACAAGACAAATAGGCCACCAACAGATTGGGAAAGGATTTTTACCAATCCTAAATCTGATAGAGGACTAATATCCAATATATACAAAGAGCTCAGTAAGCTGGACCCAGAAATTCAAATAACCCCATTAAAAATGGGGTATAGAGCTAAACAAAGAATTCCCAACTGAGGAATACTGAATGGCTGAGAAAAACCTGAAAAAAATGTTCAACATCCTTAGTCATCAGGGAAATACAAATCAAAACAACCCTGAGATTCCATCTCACACCAATCAGAATGGCTAAGATTAAAAATTTAGGTGACAGCAGATGCTGGTGAGGTTGTTGAGAAAGAGGAACACTCCTCCATTGCTGGTGGGATTGCAAGCTTGTACAACCACTCTGGAAATCAGTCTGGTGGTTGCTCAGAAAATTGGACATAGTACAACCGGAGGATCCAGCAATACCACTTCTGGGCATATACCCAGAAGATCTTCCAACTGGTAATAAGGACACATGCTACACTATTTTCATAGCAGCCTTATTTATAATAGCAAGAAGCTGGAAAGAACCCAGATGTCCCTCAATACAGGAATGGATACAGAAACTGTGGTACATTTACACAATGGAGTACTACTCAGCTATTAAAAACAATGAATTTATGAAATTCTTGGGTAAATGGATGTATCTGGAGGATATCATCCTTAGTGAGGTAACCCAATCACAAAAGAAGTCACTAGATATGCACTCACTGATAAGTGGATATTAGCCCAGAAACTTAGAATAGCCAAGATACATTTTGCAAAACACAAGAACACCAAGAAGGATGACCATCGTGTGGATACTTCGTTCCTCCTTAGAATAAGGAGCAAAATACCCATGAAAGGATATAGGTACAGAGACAAAATTTAGAGCTAAGACGAAAGGATGGACTATCCAGGGACTACCCCATCAGGGGATCCATCCCATCATTAGCCGCCAAACCCAGATACTATTGCACATGCCAGCAAGATTCTGCTGAAGGGACCCTGATATAGTGGCCTCTTGTGAGGCTATGCCAGTTCCTGGCAAACACAGAAGTGGATGCTCACAGTCAGCTATTGCATGGAACACAGGGCCCCCAATGGAGGATTTAGAGAAAGTACCCAAGGAGCTGAAGGGGTCTGCAACCCTATAGGTGGAACAACAATATGAACTAACCAGTTCCCCCTGAGCTCGAGTCTCTAGCTGCATANGTAGCAGAAGATGGCCTAATAGGCCATCATTGGGAAGAGAGGCCCCTTGGTCTTGCAAACTTTATATGACCCAGCACATGGGAATGCCAGGGCCAAGAACTGGGAGTCAGTGGATAGGGAAACAGGGGCGGCGGGAGGGTATAGGGAACTTTCAGGATAACATTTGAAATTTAAATAAAGAAAATATCTAATAAAAAATTGAAAAATAAAAAGGAATAACTCATATTTATAATGATATATTTTACTTACTATCTCTCCCTTCCCTACATTGACTTCACAGTCCTGTCAATTTTCACAGTAAATGTACCTCAGTCACAGATTATCTGCAGAACAATGTCTCAATAATGCCTCATTTGTATCATCCAGTCTACAAGTATAAGTCTTTACTGTTACCTAAATGAAATAGGACTCATATTAATGAAGATTTTAAAGTTTAATGATATGTGATATAAGATTAAGTTTTACTCTAAAATTAAAACTGAATATTCAGTTTCTTCCATCCTATAACTAAGAAGGATACATTATACCCATAAGTCTTCTTTAAAATTTGGAAGCATATCCCACACTTGGAAATAAAGATCCATCACATTTACCTAGTGACATGGAAAAAAAATCTAGTTATGTTTGAACTCAGACACTACTGTCAATGCCAACAAGAGCTTACTTGCAGAAGCCTTATATAGCTGTCTCCTGAGAGGCTCTGCAAGTGTCTGAAAAATACAGAGGTGGATGCTCCCAGTCAATGATTGGGCTGAGCACAGGATTCCCAATGAAGGAGGTAGAGAAAGGACCCAACAAGCTGAAGGAGTTTGCAGCCCCATAGGAGGAACTAAAATGAACCAACCAGTACCCCCCAGATCTCCCAGGGACAAAACCACCAACCACAGAGTACACAGGGAGGGACCCATGACTCCAGCTGCATATATAGCAGAGGATGGCCTTGTTGGACATCAATGAGAGGACAGTCCCTTGGTCTAGTGAGCAGTCAATGCTCCAGTGTAAGGGAATGCCTGGACAGAGAAACAGGAGAGTAGGTGGGTGGGTGAATTGGGGGATGGGGATGGGATAGGAAGGCTTCAGAGGGGAAACCAGGAAAGGGGATACCATTTGAAATATAAATAATAAAATATCTAATAAAAAGAAAGAAAAAAAGAGAGAGGGGGGAAAGTTGCTTTACAGTAATCAATTTGGAATCAGCTCCAAAAATCACATAAATACTATCCAGTGTTAAGTGACATAGATTTCATATGGATCCACAGGTATTTCCATCAGCAGAGTAGAAAGGATCATTCTTATAATCTTGTTTCTTTTCATGGAATTCTGCTTTATCATCAACAGGAACAGAATAAAGAAGTAGCAATAGTTCTAACTCTTCCTATCCCAACCAAAATTATGTGAATCCTTCCTAGGAGCTTAGCATTCAAGTCCCCCGTCTGAATACCATACCAAAGAAAAAGGGAAAAGATGGTGTTAAAAGACAAACCTAGGGGGAAATTTAGAGAGCCCTGAAGTTTTCTGGGAAAGGTGTCCTGCCAAAATCGGAGCCTATACTTAGACCAGTCCTGAAAAGATTGGAGACAAGAAGCATTGAACAAGGGAAAGGAAAAAACGAAGCTCGAAAGGATGAGAATAACTCCCAGACATTCACAGAATATAGAGATGCCAAAGCAGGCCAGGCACAGACAGCTGACGATGCTGGATGCCAAGAAAGTGAGAACATTCTTGTTAACAGTAGATTTCTGGTTAATATGCACCTCAAAAATACTATTTTTAACAGGTTATGTGAAAATGCTGAATTTTGCTTTGCTGTTTTTAAACTATGTTGCTAAGGTACAGGACATCCCATTTTTCTTTGAGGGAGAGAAGAATTTGCATGTTCCCTTAACACAGTGTCATGAAGGAGGTACTGGGAAGACACACGTCCCTAATAGATTTGAGCGAGTTCTTAGCTCATAGGAGAAAGGATTTTATCATGTAGACATAGGCATCCACTGGACATCAATGTCTTGCAATTTGGGACAGTTCAAATACATTTCTATGCCCTACTCTCCTTCAATCTAGACTCTATATCCTTGAAAGTGCAGACCCTCTAGTCATTAGAGGCTCACACCTTCTAATACTAGATTTGTTTTCAGTTGGTCACGTGATCAGGACTTCGTACTTTATCATTAAGAATGATATTTGCCCAAAAAGGAAAAAAAATCCAAAACCCAAAAATCCAGTGGGTTTTGTTGTTGTTGTTGTTGTAAAAACTAATAGGATTTTAGACTAACAATTCTATCATCTTCATTTCTCAAAAGTTAGGGTCTGCTTTAGAAAGCTTCTTGAGCTTAATGAGAAATGTCAACGTTTTCTCTAAAGTCTCCCAGTTTGAAAAATGAAATAAAGGAGCCACTCTACAGTGGCTTGAAATTTCCCATAATGCAATAATTTGAAATTTACCATAATTCAATAATTATCTAACTATATGCTTCTTGAGATTCTTATGAAAAGTATATAAAATAAAAGTGAATAGACTTTGTCTTGAAAATAAACAACAGAACATACTTAGTGCAGATGGCCACTGGTACGGTCTGAGTCACCATTGATAAGACATATATTAACTATGAAATCACATTGTTGCACTGTCTTCTGAATGATTGAGCTAATCAAAATGTAAGTCCGGGGCGGGGGGGCAATACGTTTGAAAAAGAAAGCAACCCAAGGAAGATCAGAGGCCAGCAAACTAGAGACTGCAGCAAGCTGAAAACCAAAATTCCTTGTACATGAATGAAGATTCTATATATCCTAACAGGTCTGTAATATTTTTTCTGTGTATGATGATGTTCCTTTTGATCTTTTGATGAAAGAGAAAAGTCAAAACTGGGTCAGATATGAGCTATTCAATGTTAGAGATAAGAAAACTTATGTGGCACAGCCCCCTTTAGAAAAAATTTAGTACACAGGCACGCAAAAGGGATGCTTTCATGCAAAATGTTCACATACGCTTAGAGTGTAATAAAATGTGAAATATATCTTTTGACCTGATAATATGGTGATACAGGCAACTGAAAAGAATGAGTCGATCTTTCCAAGCCCCCTAGAAAGAAAGAAAGAAAGAAAGAAAGAAAGAAAGAAAGAAAGAAAGAAAGAAAGAAAGAAAGAAAGAAAGAAAGAAAGGAAGGAAGGAAGGAAGGAANAAGAAAGAAAGAAAGAAAGAAAGAAAGAAAGAAAGAAAGAAAGAAAGGAAGGAAGGAAGGAAGGAAGGAAGGAAGGAAGGAAGGAAGGAAGGAAGGAAAAGAAAACAAAATAGACCAGAAAATTACAGAAAAAAGGGATAAGCAGATATACTTACCGTAGAAGGAATAGAATGTATATTGCACATAAAAACCTAAGGGAACATTCACTATGAGAATATTATGAAACATAAATTAGCAAATTAGTTGAGAACTACCGTATGGGCGATGAGACTGAATCTGGGTCTTAGGAGATACGACAAGTACTCTGAACACTGAGTTATCACTACAGCTCTGAGCATATCTGTATCAGTTTTCAAACATAAACTTCTATGGCTTATCCCCAAAGGCTTACCCGCAAAGCATAAAATGCCAAGTGTATGTAGCCCAATTAAACATATACCAAAGGTTTTTAAGAGATCCAACACTTTTCAAAGAATGAGTTTAGAATTTCCACAGATGTAGATAATCCTGAAGGTCAAAACTACATCTTGTGTATATCCAGCATTAATACTTTTGATAATATCATTTCTAATCAGAATGCTTAGGTAGCTCCATCTCCCCAGCTCTGCTCCCTGCTGCACACACAGCCTTTGTCTAGAGTCTGCTGCACTTTGTAGAGTCAGCTTTCCTCAGCAGACATCACTTGATCATTGCATCCACATATTCTGGTTCTCTATTAATGCTTTGATTTTTACCTCCTTAGCTTCACACAATGGCCTCCTATTGCTCCTTGCAGGAATACTAACCCTGTTTCACTTAGTGTCCCACTGGCTCTCTGAAACTGCGATACCAAATCTATGAACACTTCAGTTTTAAATCTTCCACACCTGCTGTCTCATGCCAACTGAAGGATCCTCTTAAGTTCTGCTGCATAGTTGGAATGGAGACTGGCTTGTTTAGATAAGAGTTTTGTCAGCTGCTGTTCTCAGCTACTTTCAAGGAAGAAAAGCTTTGAATACAAGTCTGAATTTAGGTTCTCTTCTTTCAAGTTTGGGGATTCTCATAGATGGAGATGTCAATGAGTATTTCTTCCCCTCCAAGTCCCTTTCAATTTTCCCAGTCCAGATCACATGGTTTCTCTTTAACAGTTCTCTTTAACAATTATAATTATTGTCATCATGTCTTGTATGTAATCTTAAACTCAAACATTCTCCTTGATTGGCCACACATTTACCTATCTTTCTATCTGCACTCTTAACTCTTCCTCACTTTAAACTTAGATAAGAGCAGTGAGCTTGAATCTTAACCTGTTTTGAAATTTCTTCTGCTAAAATAATTAGTCTATTTATTATGTCAGAATTCAATCCCTTTCAAATTCTCAAGACATAAGCAGAATTCAGCCCCATTCATTGTTGGAATATCATGCACATACACAGTTATCTGATTTCCAAGAAAGTCCTTGTCATCCTCTGAGAAATCTCAGTATGGGCTTCCAGTTACTGTTCACACTTCATTCACATCCTAACTTTTCAAACTCTCAGAGGAATGGGGAAACAATTTCTGCCTACAACATCCTATGACTTTAGTCTATAGCTTCCAATCTTACATAATTCCTAAAACATTTTGTTATTTTACTTGTTTGAGACCAAATTTCACTACGTTTTCCTGACTGCCCTGGATTTTGTTCTGGAGACTAGCCTGGCCTTGAACTGAGAGATATGTGTGCCTCTGAAGTCTGAGTGCTGAGTTCAAAGACTTGTGCCACTACCTTTAGGCAACGAACAAGTTCTTAAAGACAAGGAGCTATATGGTCAGATTTGTCACAGCAGCACCCTTTCATGACACCAATTTTCTACAATAGTATACACACACACACACACACACACACACACACACACACACACATGTTTCTGGGACAAAATGCCTAATTAAAGCAATTTAAGACAGGAGTGGTTTGTTCTTATTCACAGTGTGCATGGAGAAACCGTCACAACAGAGAAGTCATGGCTGTTGGCACTCAGGCACATCCATGGACAGCTAAAAATGACTGACATCAACTAGGACACTTTACAGCCAGTGTTTGAGGGACTCAGAAACTTTATCTCTAGTTGCCTAATAGGCAACAATGTCTCTCCAGTTGCATAAACCATGGGCCCAATAAATCAAATCCTCCTTGCCCCTGCATCTTTCCTCCCTCTCCCAAATGCTGCCTCTATTTTCCTGCGCAATCAACCTCCCATGTGAGACCTGACATATAGTGTGGTTTTTGTTGGGACCCACTGCCTAGTTCTATCAATGACAGCTTGAGTAAGATCTCTTTTGTGGGACTCAGCAACTGCTAGATCCTTGGACTTCCATTCACAGCAACTACTGAACCATAGATGGGATTTGGACTGCAGACTGTAAGTCATCAATAAATTCCTGTACTATATAGAGCATATCCATAAGTTCTGTGACTCTAGAGAACCCTGACTAATACAGTAGCCTAGCATAATTACAGAACATAACTTTTCTTTCACTATATTTGTACATATGCACTTATTGAATGTTCTACACTCAAGCCATATAAGGAAATATGGGGAAAGTCAGAGAGAAAGAGAGAGAATAGTATTTTTGATTCAAACTAGTTCCATTAAATTTTATATAAGAGTCCAATGCACAAAATCATAAGTTTGAAGATACCTATGTCCTGATTCTGGGACCTATGAGAATGATCATTTGTGTTGTAAAGAGATTTTGAACATATGATTAAATAAGTGGCTTGAGATAGGGCAATTATGCTTAGTTATTAACTTAAATTCAATCTCATTTTAACAGCAATCAACTATAAAAGTAAAAGAGGGAAAGGAAAGTAGAAATCCAAACAGAAGTTGTCAGGAGTAAGACTAATTCCAGAATTATGGACATTGAAGTTGTATTAAAAGATCTAAAACCTAAGAAATATAATTGGCTTTGAGAAGTTGGGAAAGAAATGGACTGGATTAAGTTCTCTCTCTCTTAGAAAATATACAGCTTTATTAGTATCTTGATTTTTATCCCCTTGAGAACCACTTCAGACTTGTGAACTAACAAAATACATGAAACTACGTGTATCCTAAAGTTGTCAAGATTTTTGGCATGTGCTATATAGCAACAATAGAAAAATGATAAAAAGATGACAGCATATTTCTCAGGTTCACTTCCTGCAGCTATATAAGAAAACAACAACAGCAAAATCAGAACTTCAGCTCTTTACCCTTTCCCGGTGTATTAATGGATTCCTGATGTAGAAATGCAATCATTTCCTGGCACCATGAAAAAAAATAAATGTAGAGTATACAGTATAAATTAGTAGATAATCCTCTCGTATTATACAGTCATTTCATTCATTTAGCAAATAAATTTGGTTGAGTGAAAGCTAAGTACTGCCATTTATATTCATAGAGAATATAAACTGATGTTACAGTCTTTTTTAAACAAATTCAGAATGAATTGGAAGAAGAGAATGGAATAGACACAGAGAAAGAGATAATTTAGAATCATTGTCAGTTATGATAACTAGTATGTTCTCAATGCTGTAAAGAGGCTATATGTAATTCTTCCCTAGGATATTCTTCTGGACAAAATAGATATACAATGTATGCATCTCATATTATATCCATTTTAAGCACATTGAAAAGCCAAGCAAAGACTATTCATAGGGAATCAAATTGATTCATATAATACAGGAAAAGAGTCTTTTCAAGATGCATTCAGTCTATTCTTTTCAAAGGAGAAAGCAAGATTAAAGAGGTAAAAATAATGAAAGTGACCTTTTTCATTCTAATCGAACAAATCAGTGCACTGGTGATGAATTCATTAGTTTTGATTAAACATGGAACTATGAAGTCATTTGAATTAATTCAGTAATCACCAGTAAGAAAAGATGCTTTTCTTTTAGAACTTAAAATTGAGTGATTCCTCTAATTTGATCTTTACCCCAGTCTTATGGAAATTTGGACAGGGTTCTTCAAAGGAGATGATTTTAAACACCAAAGGGTCAAGTCATGGAGTGACAGAAGACCCGTACCCAGTAATGAGGTGTTAGCCTTCCCCCAGGATAAGTGCAGCATCAAGGTTTGTATGGTTTCTAAGGAAACTGGTGAATTTAAATGTAGGTTCACCGGTTCTAATATTAGAAAGAGATGCTTTAAGATGTCCCAGAATCAGTCTATAGGAAGAAAGATATTTTTTAGACTTTTAAAATACCAGAGGTGCCTTAGGAACTATGAAAGCCAACTAAACTCCATTCTCTCTGGAGCTATTCCAGGCAATCGTATCAATACCCAGTGATGAACTTCTCTAGGGGGATAAAAACTGCTCATTGAAAAATTGAGGAAATACATACATGAAGAAGTGACAGAAGAGACCAATGTCTACCTTTGAAGATTATTTTGGGGGTAAATAAAAGTTTCATTTCCAAGAATATGGGTTTTTTGGTCACCACTTAGTATGTGTACTGCTGGGCCTGATTTATAGAGCATCCTTCTGACAGCAGGAGGATTTCTATAAAACTTAATAATTTATATAATTTTATAAATTTATCTATGTCCCTTCCTGTCTGAAACTCCACCTTAACCTGTGGCAGTTTGGTGAGCCTGCCCACAATGAATACCACAGCCTAACTGTCTCCCAAGAGGGCTCCCATAACCCTTAACACAACTTACTTGTTTCACAGGAGTTATGCCTGTCCCTGGACCCTAAAGCCAGCCTGTCTCTCAGGAGGTCTGGCCTATCCAAGGACACAGGGACCCAGAGACACAGGAGGTCTGCTCTAACTAAGGAAACACAGAAGTCCTGCCCTAACAAGAGACAGCACTGCCTGCCAGCCAGGAAACCTGCTCTAACATACATCACACAGCTCTACCTGCCTCCATAGAGACCTGCTGTACTCTTAGAAACCCAGGCCAGATGGCAAAAGGCAAGCACAAGAACACAAGCAACAAAAGTCAATGTAATGTGGTACCATCAGAACCCAGTTCTCCCACCACAACAAATCCTGGATCTCCTAATACACACAAAGACCAAGATTCTGACTTAAAATCTCATCTGATGAATATGATAGAAACATTAAAGGAGGATATAATAGCCAGAAACTGGAAAGAACCCAGATGTCCTTGAGCAGAGGAATGGATACAGGAAATGGGGTACATTTACACAATGGAGTACTACTTAGCTATTAAAAATGATTAATTCATGAAGTTCTTAGGCAAGTGGATGGAACTAGAAAATGTCCTAAGTGAGATAACCCAATCACACACACACACACACACACACACACACACACACACACACACACGGTATGCACTCACTGATAAGTGGATATTATCCCAGAAGTTTGGAATACTCAAGATACAATTAACAGACCACATGAAACTCAAGAAGGAAGACCACAGTGTGGATACTTCAGTCCTTCTTAGAAGGGAGATGAAAATACCCATGGAAGGAGTTACAGAGACAAAGTGTGGAGCAGAGACTGAAGGAATGATCATCCATAGACTGCTCTATCTGGGGATCCATCCCATATACAACCACCAAATGCAGACATTATTGTGGATGACAACAAGTGCTCGCTGACAGTAGCCTGATATAGCTGCCTCCTGAGAGGCTCTGCCTGACAAAAACAGAAGTGGAGGCTCATAGCCATCCATGGACTGAACCCAGGGTCCCCAATAAAGGAGCTAGAGAAAGGATCCAAGGAGCTGAAAGGGTTTGCAGGTCCATAGGACGAATAACAATATCAACCAACCAGACCCCTCAGAGCTCCCAGGGACTAAACCACCAAACAAAGCATACAAAAGGAGGGACTCAAGGTTTCAGCCTCATATGTAGCTAAGGATAGCCTTTGGGCCATCAATGAGAGGAAAGGCCCTTGGCGTTCTGAAGGCTCGATGCCACAGTGTAGGGGAATGCCAAGACAGGGAAGCAGGAGTGGTGGGTTAGTGAGCAGGGGAGGGGGGATGACATGAAGGGGTTGGAGGGGAAATGAGGAAAGGGGATACAATTTGAAATGTAAATAAAATATCTAATAAAATGTTGCCTCTATAATACATTTGATGAACAGGACATTTTGTAAGGTAAAATTAAAAGTCAATTTATACACACACACACACACACACACACACACACACACACACACATACAAAGAAATTGGAGTCATCCTACACTAGCAATTTAACAGCACACCTCAAACCTCTAGAACAAAAAGAGGCAGACACACCCAAGAGGAGTAGACTGCAAAAAATAGACAAACTCGGGGCTGAAATAAAGGAATTCAAAACAAAGAAAGCAATACAGAGAATCAATAAAACCAGGAGCTGATTCTTTAAGAAAATCAAAAGGATAGATAAATCTTTACCCAATATAACTAAGTGGCACAGAAACAGTATCCAAATTAACAAAATTAGAATTGAAAGGGAGAGGGGCTGGTGAGATGGCTCAATAGGTAAGAGCACCCGACTGCTCTTCCGAAGGTCCAGAGTTCAAATCCCAGCAACCATCCGTAACAAGATGTGTCTTCTGGAGTGTCTGAAGACAGCTACAGTGTACTTAAATATAATAAATAGAATTGAAAGGGAGACATAACAACAGAAATGGAGGAAATTAAAAAGAAATTATCAGATCTCACTACAAAAGTCTATACATATGAAACTGGAAAATCTCGATGTAATGGATGATTTTCTATACTGATTTCAGAAAGTAAAGTTAAATCTAGATCAGGTAAACTGTAGAGAGTCCCATAACCCCTAAGAATAGAAGTAGTCATTAAAAAACTTCCAACCCAAAAATCGCAGGGCCACATGGTTTTAGTGCAGAATTGTAAGAGGGGGAGTCAGCATCTTCTGACTCGGTACCCTCAATGGCTCACACATGTATAGTAGGTACTTCTGCATTTTCTAACCCCGAGGAACCTGCCTGACATGCAGAAAAGAAAAAAGACAGAGCTTATGACCTGGATATCCAATTGGCTGGTAAAAGACGCACTGGTCAAGCAGTTAGGAACAAAGGGGACATGGGCAGAGGGTATAAAGGCAGTCTCTACTATAACAATAAACGAGTCTGCTTCTCCTTCTCATCTGCTTCCCAGAATCTGTTTCTTTGTTTCTGCACCTTCTTCCCCACTGCCCCCAAGGATCTTCTCAGGGGCCAAGGGATAGAACAAGACAGAATTCCACCAGATTTTCAAAGAAGAGCTAATATCAATACTCCTCAAACTATTGTATAAAACAGAAACAGAAGGAACACTACCTAATTCAGTATATGAAGCCATAGTTACTCTGATTCCTAAACCATCCAAAGACCCAATAAAGAAAGAGAACTTCAGACCAAATGTGATTATGAATTTTAATGCAATAATACTCAAGAAAATTCTTGAAAACCAAATCCAAGAACATATTCCTAACCATCATTCACCATGATTAATAGGCTTCACCCAAGAGATATGTAGCTTTCCCTTCCCTGTCCCCGCTTTTGGCTGTTTTTCCTCCTTTTGTTTACTGTGTTCTATTCTGTTTTATATTTTTGTTTTATTTTATTATTGTTTTTTAGATGCCTGTTTGTTTTCTAAGGAGACACCGATGGATTGGGTGGCAGGAGATGATCTGGGAGAAGTTGGGGAAGTGAAGACAACAATTCAATCACAATTTTAATGCCTAAAACAATGTTGTCCTGAAAGATAGGTCAAATGCATGCTCTACTTATGACCAAAAGCAAAATAAAGAAAATGGACAATAAGTTACCATGAAGCATGACATTCTCAGGCAAAAACTTAATTTATGCTAATAAGTTTCATGCTTTATGTTCTAGAATTTAGAAATATTACATAGCATATGCTAGTAGGATTACAGATGCAACCTGAACACTCTCTTGACACCTCATATAAATTAGTTATCATTACTGATTACCAGCCAAGATATTCCAGGCTGTATGGCAGGAACTTTCATGTGCTATTTATTTATGTAGGAATTATTTCTTATTTTCTGAAAAGTTTAATAGTCTTTAATACAGTGGTCTTCAATCTTCTAATGCTGCAACATTTTAAGACAGTTCCTCATGTTTCATGACTCCAACCATAACGTTATTTGTGTTGATGCTTCATAATTGTAATAGTGCTACGATTATGAATCATGATGCAAATACCTATGTTTTTAGATGCTCTTAGGTGATCCCTATAAAAGATCCACATGACTGTCATGTTGAAAACCACTGCTCTAATAGAGAATAAAAATGTAACCTAAAATGAGCTCATGCTTTTTCCTCAAAATAACTATACATTTTCATTGCCATTACATAACCCAATATTATTGTATGCATCTTTATATCTTGAAATATTTACTGAAAAAAGAAACATGCACCACTACAGTGTGAATTAGGGGACCCCAACCATTATAAAAGGAATTCTTCATTATATACATAAAATGATTGGCTCCCCTCTAATATTGTTATCCACATTCAGTGAGTCCCAGCATAATAACACTTTTGATACTACAATAGTAGATAATGATTGAAGAGTTTCCTACTCTTTGAATGAGTATTGAAAGTTTATTTATATGTTCAACAGTATATTAATATATCCCTGAAAATTATATCAAGGGGGCATGGCTCAGTGGTTAACAGCACCAACTGCCCTTCTAAGATATTTTGGATTCTCCTAACATAAATACAAAAACCGTGAAGAAATTGTGGACATTTGCCTTAAAAAAGTTTTTGTATATTCATATATGTACAATTAAAGTTAAATAATCATGTTATGCCTTTTCATTTACTGTATGCATATAATATGTCGTATATATCATATATATTTATTTTTGACAGGTGTGAGGCAGGATCTCACATAGTCCAGACCTAATTCCAGTTCTTCTCAAACTATTCCACAAAATAGAAACAGAAGGTATTCTACCCAATTCCTTCTACAAAGTCACAATTACTCTGATACCGAAACCACATAAAGACACAACAAAGAGAACTTCAGACCAATTTCCCTTATGAATATCAATGCAAAAATACTCAATAAAATCCAAGAACACATCAAAACAATCATTCATCATGACCAAATAGGCTTCATTCCAGGGGTACAGGGATGGTTTAATATACAGAAATCCATCAACAAAATCCACTATAAACAAACTCAAAGACAAAAACCAAATGATCATCTTGTTAGATGCTGAGAAAGCATTTGACAAAATCCAACACCCATTGATGATAAAAGTCTTGGAAAGATCAGGGATTCAAGGCCCATACCTAAACATAATAAAAGCAATCTAGAGAAACCAATAGCCAACATCAAAGTAAACAGAGAGAAGCTAGAAGCAATCCCACTAAAATCAGGTACTAGGCAAGGCTGCCCACTTTCTCCCTACCTATTCAATATAGTACTTGAAGTCCTAGCCAGAGCAATTAGACAACAAAAGGA
The DNA here is from genome assembly GCF_900095145.1 of Mus pahari. Classification (NCBI taxonomy): domain Eukaryota; kingdom Metazoa; phylum Chordata; class Mammalia; order Rodentia; family Muridae; genus Mus; species Mus pahari. Next base: position 61,106,681 of record NC_034602.1, read on the forward strand.
GATAAAGGGAATCCAAATTGGAAAGGAAGATGTCAAAATATCATTATTTGCAGATGATATGATGGTATACAAAAGTGACCCTAAAAATTCCACAAGATAACTCTTAAACCTAATAAACAGCTTCAGTGCAGTAGCTGGATATAAAATTAACCCAAACAAATCAATGGCCTTTCTCTACACAAAGGATAAACAGGACGAGAAAGAAATTAGGGAAACAACACCCTTCACAATAGTCACAAATAATATAAAATATTATTTTATATTATTTGACTCTAACTAAGGAAGTGGAAGATCTATATGATAGTGGAAGATCTATATGATAAGAACTTCAAGTCTCTGAAGAAAGAAATCTAAGAAGAACTAAGAAGATAGAAAGATCTTCCATGCTCATGGATTGGCAGGATCAACAGTGTGAAAATGGCTATCTTGTAGAAAGCAATCTACAGATTCAATGCAATCCCCATCAAAATTACAAATCAATTCTTCAAGGAGTTAGAAGGGGCAATTTGCAAATTCATCTGCAATAACAAAAAAAACCTAGGATAAAAAAAAAACAAACAAACAAACAAAAAAAAACCAAAACCTCTTCTCAATGATAAAAGAATCTCTGGGGGAATCACTATGCCTGACCTAAAAATGTACTACAGAGCAATTGTGATAAAAACTGCATGGTACTGGTATAGCGACAGACAGGTAGACCAATGGAATAGAATTGAAGACCCAGAAATGAACCCACACACCTATGGTCGGCCACTTGATCTTTGACAAGAGAGCTAAAACCATCCAGTGGAAAAAAGACAGCATTTTCAACAAATGGAGCTGGCACAACTGGTTGTTATCATGTAGAAGAATGAGAATTGTTCCATTCTTATCTCTTTGTACTAAGGTCAAGTCTAAGTGGATCAAGAAACTCCACATAAAAGCAGAGACACTGAAACTTATAGAGGAGAAAGTGGGGAAAAACCTCAAAGATATGGTCACAGGGGAAAAATTCCTGAATAGAACTGTAAGGGCTTGTGCTATAAGATCAAGAATTGATAAATGGGACCTAATAAAATTGCAAAGCTTCTGTAAGGCAAAAGACACTGTCAATAAAACAAAAAGGCCACCAACAGATTGGGAAAGGATCTTTACCAATCCTAAATCAGATAGGAGACTAATATCCAATATATATAAAGAACTCAAGAGAACAGACTAAAAAAAAAACAAATAACCCCATTAAAAAATGGGGCACAGAACTAAACAAAGAATTCTCAACTGAGGAATATCAAATGGCTGAGAAACACCTGAAAAAATGTTCAACATACTTAATCATCAGGGAAATGCAAATTAAAACAACCTTGAGATTCCACCTCACACCAGTCAGAATGGCTAAGATCAAAAATTCAGGTGACAGCAGATACTGGCAAGGATGTAGAGAAAGAGGACTGCTTGTGGACGTTGTACATCGTGGTGCGGAGCCTAGTGCGCACCACGATGTACAACGTCCAAAGCAGTGGCCTAGTCAGCCATCATTTTGAAGAGAGGCCCCTTGGTCTTGCAAACTTTATATGCCCCATTACAGGGGAGCACCAGGGCCAAGAAGGGGGAATGGGTGGGTAGGTGAGTGGGGAGGGGGACAGTATAGGGGTATTTGGGGATAACATTTAAAATGTAAATGAAGTAAATTCCTAATAAAAATTGAAAAAAAAGAAATTGTAGACATTTGCCTTAAAATGTATTTGTACATTCATATATGTACAATTAAAGTTAAATAATCATGTTATGCCTTTTCATTTACTGAATGCATATATTATGTCATATATATCATATTTTTTTGACAGGTGTGAGACAGGATCTCACATAGTCCAGGTTGACCTTGAGCTCACTAAATAGATAACAATGACTTTCAACTTCACATTTTCTTGTTCCTGTTTCTAAAGCACTGTGATTGCAAGCATGAGTCATAACACCCGCCTACCTTGGCATTTTTAATATATACTATAGATTACTTATGGAAGTATGGTATATCAGTGACAAAATTTGTTGTCAAAAAATATTTTTCTCATAATATGATAATATTAGCACACATAATTTGATATTCCTTAATTTCACTACAACTAGTTTAAGCAGAAATTAATTATATTTTATTATTAAATAACTATATTTATGTTTAAAATAGCTGGACAATATTCTCATTTATTAATCATAAATTTACATATAGGCTAACTTCTAAGCTGTTCCAATTTATTTAAATGTTCATTTAAAAATACATTTTATGTTTTTTTGTTTTACCTAGTTTAAAAATCATATAGATTTTAAGATTAATTACTGTACAATCTCTTTCTAACTTTCTTATATATTTATATTTCAAATTGTAATATGTTTAAAGTTATAATTTATTATACATTATAACTGTACATGCCATATGATTACAATGGCAAATTTTTATCCATCTATATCACAAACACTGCACCCATTGCAATAAATTAACCAGTCATGGGGAACATATTATCTTAGGGAAAGACACAGAATAGCAAATCCTGTCACATCCCATTTCTCTTAACTCTTTATCCTAATAATATGTTGAAAAAGCTAGGGAGAAATACTGAAAACCCTGCTGTCTCCAATTTCAATCATTATATGAGATCAAATCAGTACAATCTTTGAATATACAAATCACTTCTTTATCAGACAACTGTTTTCTTTCATTTTTCGTTTTCCTTTCACTTACTTCTTTTCACTTGCCCACATGTTCTATACTCAAAGGACTTTTAATAGTAGACTATAGAAGTCACAATTACTTTCCAAAATGATTTGTTAATTCTGCTCTTTCAGAAAGACTGGTCCATCATTGAATTTTTTAAGTATTAAAATAGTGGGCTTTATTAATAAAATTATTCATATTGAAACTAATACTAAATAATAAAAATAGTTATGTTTTCATTTTACCAAGTACCTGTGAAAAATATATATAGTACTTACTATGGAAACACTATCATCTAAACTCTCAGTAAGTTGGATAGACCTATACAGGCTTGGGGCTTTCCTTGGTATTCACAACAGAGAAATATTTGATTGTTAATTAGTTTACCAAAATACTATATTTTTACTTCCAGTGGGAATTTTTGAGCAAATTAACAAAAAGAAGTAGTCAGTGTTTTACCAAAAGCTTTTTTTTAAATTTTGTAAAATTTAAAAAGCTGTAAATTTTATAAAAACTCAGAAAAGACTGAGGTGCATAAAAACGAATATACAACCTAACATGCCCCGACTAAACCAGACTTGCAGTACAACACTTGCATATAAAATGGAAAGCCAATCTTCCCTTCCCCCAAAATGTTTTCAAATCTTTAAGTTCTCACTTTAGGTTAGGGACATTCAAATGTTTTCATAATAAATAATTTTTAAAGGAGCATATGTTATAAGCTAAGACCTCTTATATTTTATCATTGTATTTGGATCCACTTAAGTTTAATGTTAATTTGAAAAAGTCAGAAAAAACTCAAGGGGTGAAAGCCTATATCATAAATATGGAAATAGGGACTTTGTAAATAATAACAAGGATTTTTCAGTGAATCAAATACCAAACTACTTGAAGCAAATAATAAGAGCTACATGTCTCTTCTGGTAAATTTGAATGGAAATTTGGAGTGACTCATGTTCTTGGTTATAGCATTACTGTAATTTAGAAATTCTCCTGTTTATTATTATTATTATTATTATTATTAATTATATATTTTCTTTTATTGCATTTCAAATAATATCCCCTTTCTTGGTTTTCCTTCCAAAACCCCCCACTCCCATCCCCCCTCTGTCCTTGCATTCCACTACACTGGGGCATCCATCATTCTCAGGACCAAGGGCCTCTCCTCCCATTGATGTCCATTTGACCTTGACCCCCTGCTGTGATCAGATGACTTGAGTTACTGAATAGAGAGAGCAGCAATTCCTTCTTAATTCTGTTGTATTGAACATCTTCCCTCAATCTATGGTTGCAAATTACTTCATGGGGATTGTTTATGAACTCCACAGTGAGGATAACAACAACAAAATAAATAGATGTGATTCATGGTTGCTTTTGATCTAGAAGTGGAGTTTTGGATTCATTGAACATTGTACATATCAGAGATATCATATAAAAGATAATGAAGAGTATTCCTCATTATGGATTGACTATGAAAAGTATATGTGGATGTTTAGGATTTTTGTTTGTTTTGGTTTTTTTTTTATTGTTGTTGTTTGTGTGTGTGTTGGGGGGTATTGATTCCATATCTCTGAAAACCCACTGTGACAAAACGGAAAACTGGAAGGACTTCCAATTACCTCAGCCTATGTGGGGGTGGCAACTACTGTTCTGAATGTGCTAATTTCTTGTCACAAGATACAGTTTTTTCATAAAGACAAGTGAAGATGGAGAAGTTTTTTAGTCTGATTCATCTTTCAAATATCACATGGGTAGAAAACTGGGTACTGGAGAAATAAATGCAAATACACATCACAAGTAGTTTAATATCTGTTTCTTTACAAAAACAAACCTCAATAATTTTTTAAAAAGTAATTGGACATCAAATGAAGCTAATAAAACATAAGCAACTATGATTTATTGGTTTGTTGTTGGTTATATTATGCATAGCTATTATAATTAATGTTTCATTGACTGTTCCAAAATTACAATTTTGTAAAATGTAACAAGTTGCAAGATAAAAATTTTTGAGTAAGACTTCTGAAAAGATGAGTAAAGCAGTAGATTTTGCTGCATCTTATGTATCATAAGAATGTTTGTTTATTTTTTACAAAGTATAATACTATACTTTTACAAATTTAATTATGGAGCAAATGTTGTGTTTATTGTTAGCATTTCTGTGATTAAGTGAACTGCTTCTCTGTAAAGCTAAAGAGAAGGCAATTGGTCAGCACAAGAATACAGCAAGGCTGACACTCTGGAAAGCCTTGTGGTGTTTTCTTCAGAATGCTGTGGTTTTCATGACCATTTTTCCAAGATATTTTTAATATTTTCGTGTTTAGTGTTTTTCTTTTGTGTCAAAAATTTAGACAGCCTCAACCACAAAATTTCAAGAGAAACTGATTTTAGCTTCTAAAATCCAACTTAATACTGCATTGATTTGGCAGATCAATCTGTTGGGAAGCTTCTGTAAGACATGTCCAGTGGTCCCACAGGCAAAAGCAGCACATTGAAGTCTAAATCTCACATCTTTGGCATTTGAAAAATCTTCTGTTTTATATTCCTCCTTCTTTTTTCTTTCTAAGAATACTCATATATTCTTCTCTATTGTATTCTTCAATATTCCTCTACATTGTGCATTAATCTTTGCATGCATACTTATTTTGACTCCTTTTATCTTTTTTCACATCTACACAATCTTGTTTTAATCACTCCTTCATTATTCCTTTACATGTAGTCTCTAATACCAATGTTCCTCTTGCGTTTTGTAACTTACCTTCTGCAGGAGTCAGTTTGTCCTTGTTCTGTTGCTGTAAATAAACATCATGACAACAGAAACTCTTACAAAAGAAACCATTCAATATGGGGTGGCTTATTTCATATGTTTAGAACATCGTATCAGCTGAGATCGAAGTAAAGAACCTGGCTTCTGCTTTAAAATGTCAAACCCCACCTTCAGTGAGTACTTCCTCCAACAAAGGCACCCCTCCCGTTCTCTTTCAAGTAATGACTAAGCATTCACATATATGAACCTATGGAGTCCATTCTTATTCAAATGATCATAATATTTTCTAGTATTTCAGTTTACATGGTAAATTATTGCTTTTATAGAAATTCAGGAATCTCTTTATACAAGAAAGTATATTGTTGTAAAACCATAAATTATTCATATGTAAGTAAGATACATGATCATGTACATGTACTTTAGAACTTTACAACCTGTTGTTGAATATGATTTTATAGTCTGTGATGTAAGGTTACTATTTTGAATTTCTATAGAAAATTTACTGCTGTAAAGGTTTTAATAAACATAATAACACATTTATTCTTATCACCACAGCAGAAAGTCGGAGTATTCTCATACAGGAAACTGAGACATTTTAGGTAATAGCTCATTATATCTAAGGTGTAAGACAATGAGTTATAGTGAATAAAATAAGAGTTATCCAATTTATCAACCAAGAGAAAAATTTAAGTGCTCTGTTATTCCATATATGGTTTAAATTTTATTCTTAGCAAAATGTATGTGAAAAAGTAGGTAAAGAGTTACAAAAAGTGAGTGAACTAGAAAGACATGGGATAACTTTTCTTTCACTTGAAAAAATTTAGAATAACAAACCATTTTTAAATACTGTTATTGATGGTATCAGATTCCAATTACATTATCTGGAATCATAAAATAAAAAGAAAATACCCTCTTAGAATTAATAAATGTCTACATTAAACTTTATTTTTTTGAGGTTTTAAGACAAAGCTGAATGGTAAGGATATTGGAAGAACTTCTTGAATATTTTCTTTTCATAAGACATCATAATATTGTCATTGGAATTACAGGATCTAGGAAGAGAATGAAATAATTTAAATTTCAAGCACATTATTTTACAAAGTGATGAGTAACTTACATCTGTGTCTTGCTACTCTGATACCAAAATTAGACAAATCCATTTTAAGAAAATGATATACTTGATGAGCCCATATGGAAGAATCTATAAGGAAGTATTCACAATTTGATTTCAGCAATCTGTGACAATAATTTGAGTTAGGTAACCCAGACCCAAGAGGTCATGCATGGTGTGTACTCATTTAAAAGTGTATATCAACCTTTATGTACACGATTGACATGTTACAATACATATGAAGCCAAATAACAAGGAGGGCACAAGCAAGGATAGTTGAATCTTTCTTAGAAGGGAAAATAAAATAGATATTGGAGGTGGATGGAGGGAGGGAGGGAGGGAGGGAGGAAACTGAATGGAAGAGAAGAGGGCAAGGGGAACAGGGCAGGGGTTGTCAAAGATAGGAGAGCAGGAGAAAGTGACCCGAAGAGGACAGGGACTCCACAGGAAGACCAACAGAATCATCGAATCTCCACTCTTGGTGTCTCCCAGAATCTCAGATAACAACCAAAGAGCAGGAATAAACTGAATCCAGGCCATTCTTTTGTTAATTAAAAATAAAAAGAATATTATTTTCCTAAACATATATAAACATATATGAATCTATTAAGAAACTATCACCAATTTGATTTCAACTATGTATGAAAATAATAGCTTAGAAATCAATATTCTTTGGCAATACAACTTAAGTCATAATATTTATATCAATATTAAATAGAAATTCAGTAAAATTTATCACATTATACAGTATAGAAATGGAACAATTAAAATAGATACAGAACTAGTTTCTTAAAACCAGTATTGCTTTATAAATGAAGTATGAATAGAAAGAAGCTCACCAATGCAGATGAGCAGCCTAGATAAAACTACAAAGAGCTAATACCCACCCACTCCCACTTCTTGGCCCTGACGTTCCCCTCTATGGGTCATATAAAGTTTGCAAGACCAAGGGGCCTCTCTTCCCAATGATGGCCGACTAGGCCATCTTCTGCTACACATGCAGCTAGAGCGCTCTGGGGGTACTGATTAGTTTATATTGCTGTTCCACCTATAGGGTTGCAGACCCCTTTTGCTCCTTGGGTAATTTCTCTAGCTCCTCCATTGGGGGCCCTGTCTTCTATCCTATACATGACTGAGGGCATCCACTTCTCTATTGGCCAGGCACTGGCAGAGCTTCACAAGAGATAGCAATATTCGGTGCTTCTCAGCAAAATCTTACTGGAATATGCAATAGTGTCTGTATTTGGTGGCTGATTATGGGATGGGACTGCTGGGTGGGGTAGTCTCTGGATAGTCCATCCTTTCGTCTTAGCTCCAAACTTTGTCTCTGCAACTTCTTCCATGGTTATTTTATTCCCTATTTTAGGGAGGAATGAAGTATCTACATGTTGGTCTTCCTTCTTGATTTTCTTGTGTTTTGAAGATTGTATCTTGGGTATTCTAGGTATCTGGGCTAATATCCACTTATCAGTGAGTGCATATCAAGTGAGTTCTTTTGTGATTGGGTTACCTTACTCAGGATGATATCCTCCAGGTCCATCCATTTGCCTAAGAATTTCATAAATTCATTGTTTTTAATAGCTGAGTAGTACTTCATTGTATACATGTAACACATTTTCTGTATCCATTCCTTTGTTGAGGGACATCTGGGTTCTTTCCAGCTTCTGGTTATCATAAATAGGGCAACTATGAACATAGTGGAGCATGTGTCCTTACCAGTTCTGGTATATACCCAGAAGAGGTATTGCTGGATCTGCTGGTAGTACTATGTCCAGTTTTCTGAGGAACCACTAGACTGATTTCCAGAGTGGTTGTACAAGCTTGCAATCCCACCAGCAATGGAGGAGTGTTCCTCTTTCTCCACAACCTCGCTGCTTGTGGACGTTGTACATCGTGGTGCGCACTAGGCTCCGCACCACGATGTACAACGTCCTTTGGTATTCCTCAGTTGAGAATTCTTCGTTTAGCTCTGCACCCCATTTATTAATGGGGTTATTTGAGTGTCTGGAGTTCAGCTTCTTGAGCTCATTGTATATACTGGATATTAGTCCCTTATGGAGACCTTTTCTAAATTGAGGCTCCTCCCTCTGTAATGACACTAGCTCCTTTTGCTTTGACAAAACCAGCAGATATAATTGTTTATTTGTTTTAGGTTGCATTATACTTCATTCCTAAAATAAATCTTCAGGTTAAAAAAGAATGATACCAGGAATTCCATGGCCTTATGGGACTATATAGTCTGGTATCAGAGAGTTTACCATGTCGTGATGAAAATAATCACTCCATCTCGAGAATATCCTTTAGATATTCATTCTTTCTTGGTAGACCATCTGATGCCAGATTGTATTGCAGGGGTAAAGCAGATTCACGAATCAAATAAACCGATTTTATTAAATTGTGCATGGGAATAATATATTTCATTGAACTATATCTTATAGAAAATATATTGAAAAGATTTTAATGAAGTATGTTATAGGATATTGATCTATCTAACCGTTCATCTAAATAGACATGCCAGGTAAGTAATACTGGTATTAATATTTGTGTCTTACCCTAAGAACAAAAATCATTGTGTACATTAAAATAGTTCATAACATGAATAATACATAATTTTAAATATGTATGGTCCCAAGAATTTTTCATGCAAGAGATTCAACTAATCATGGGTTATGTAAAATAAGTTACTGGGTTTATAATCATCCTAAGTTTCTTTAATGTACTTTAAACTTTAACTCTTTATTTAAAAATGTATCTCTATAATTCAAGAACATACTTTTTAAAAAAATTTACTGGAGGACTCATTTTTGCTGTAAGTAATCATATATTTCCTTTAATTAGACAAGGAGAAATGTTGTTATACTTCTATTAGAACATACTCATATAATTCTTCCAATATAATTAAATGAGCATGGTTTCTTTGTCACAATATTTTTTTTTAATTAACATCTCATATACTATGGAAGGTTTTAATACACTTTGGTCAGTTCCTGCTTATGTCATTGCCCTGGGGTTTGACAGTAATATGGATAAATATTGTTTACTGTGATTCTAATGACTTTTTAAGCTAATTGGAAAAATAATTTTCAGAGAGTGTTCAAAAGTGTGCAGTGTTGTAACATTCTATTTGGTAGAAATATAAAATAAAATTAAAAATTAATATGCTATATTATAACAGTAAGCCATACATTTACAAAAAGGCATCACAGGAAGGAAAAACCCTTGGTCCTGTGGAGGCTTGGATGGGCAGGTGGGAAAGCATCCTCATAGAGGCAGGGAGGAAGAGTTTGTGGAGAGGAAACTGGGAAAATTACTCTCCATTAACACATTATAAGAATATGTGCCTAAGAAATATTTTATTTACTACATAATGTAATTAACATTAGGACATAATTTTCCTCTCATTCTCTTACTCATAAAACCACTGATCATTAAAACGTTCAAGTATCTCAGAAAGTGAATATTTACTTTTCTCCAAAGTCTTCCCTACACTTTTTTGTAATTATTCTGACACTGTTTCTTCTTCTGAAGAGGTCCTACATTCTTCTTAACAAAGTGATTGACAATAATGACAATTAAATTCTCATAATTTTTCCTAATAGTTGTGACTTATAAAAAGGTATCTTATTTTCATACAAATTTACAATATAGTAGAAATAAACTATTTTCCTGGTACTCTTTACAATAAAGACACAAAATTAACTACATATTTCTTCTATTCCCAATTTGAAAGTGTTTAGTAAGGACAGATGATAGTACTAGTCTGTATTACTTCCCAGGAGATGCTGGATTCTGTTTGTTCCTAGTCAAGCAAGTGACTACCATTTCTAAAGCACAACCTTCAGTGAGCACAACACCCTTGATTTATCTGTTTCTTCTCAGCTTAGTGTTCAAACATAAAATTTAGTCATAATGGCATGACAGTCAGAACATAGAGGCTAAACATATGTCATAAGTTTCTAGTACAGATGTAAAATATCCTTGAAAACAGTATTCCATAGGGATTGCTTTAATGCATTGTCTTTCTTTGTTAAACATTCCTTAGGAAGTGACATCAAGTCAAATAGAAAGGGGGCCAAATTATTACAATTTGGAATACTATGCATAAGTATTCAAACTTGTATGAGTAGAGGGGATTACTATCTAGCAATTCTTTGGGGACCTATACTTGTCAGTGCAAAGAGCTACCTTTGAACAACACAGTGAAGAATGATTGCTCACTGCCATCTGGTAAATGTCACCAAAAGCAACTTCTGTCTCTGAACTTGTGATACATTCTGAAGCGAAGACAACATGGGTTTATTTTATAACAAGTATTTCTGCGCGCTTTTTCTCCCTCTGTGAATTATAATAGTGTATTTTCTATGAAAGGAAAAGAACTGTGTAGTGGATTTGACATTTTTATATAAAAGCTTAAAATTCGTAGGGAGTCAAACAACAAGTGCTAGAACTTTATGGTGCAATATGAAACATATGGGTTTTTCCTGGATTTGGGCTTTGGCAAGTGATCTGTAGCAGTTTGCCTTCTTTGCAATTCTAATTAAAATGTTTATGAAGGCTGAGAAAATGTGAATAAAAATCGCTATGGTGCTGGCACTACAAAAATACACATGAATAAACAGGATGAGTGTTAGCAGGGTTTTGATTTTAACACTCGCTTTAGTATTTAGGGGAAAGGTGATATATGAAACATATTGATAAATACTCTAATTCTTTCTGGAGATACTATAGAATTGATGGGCCATTCTGAACTGGACCTTATTGTAGTGGTCTTTGGCACATTGCTGTCAATCTTGGTCAGATCCAATATGTTAAAAAGGGTTACTTAATCCTTGTTTTCATGGATTCAGATAAAATCTGAATAACCAAATGGATTATTATTTTTTAAATAGTTAATGGCTGATATACTCATTCTGTGTTATCTTAGAATAGATAAAGATTCCATACTTCAAACACTCAAAGAACTTATTAAAGTTTTAATTAGTGAGTACATGTAATTCAGCAGGAACATTGATATGAGCAGAGCCTTCATGCTGAACTGAAAAGGATGGACAAGAATCATCTTGAACTTAAAGGAAAATCAAAGGATTCAGCCGGGCTTTAATGAACAGTGAGTGCTGATAGGAGTTTATAGAAGATCTGAAGATTATTGTGAATGGAATGGGGAAGAAATGCTATGAAACACCAGAGACAAAGACAAAGGGCCAAACTTGGAGAGGAATCTTGCATGGAATTGCTGTTCCCTTAATCATCTTTTCTACAATAAACTCTACCATTAACGGTCTGTTCTGTTGTAATCAGCTCTGACCAATCTATTACTATCAAATTTATATCTGTGTTCCCACAGATTCTGATATATCTATGGCTCATGGCGCTCTTTCTCTCTGTTCCTCTGTCTCTGTCTCTCTGCCTCTGTCTCTGTCTCTCTATCTTTGTGTGTGAGAGAGGGAGAGAGAGGGGTAATATGGACAGAGTATTTTTAAGGTTGCACTTCATTTAACTTATAAAATTCTACATAGGAATGTGTAACACATTTCTTTTTTTTTTTTTTTTCTTTACATTTGAAATAGGTTTTAAAAGATTTGTCACACCCCTCTCTTTTCCACAGGGTCTGATCTCCTGGTTCTTGATTTATAGAATTTTTAAGCCATCTATTTACATGTTGGGAGATAGGCAAATCCTGAAAAGATCAGCAAGTTAAGTCACATCTCCAGCTCCAGAAAAACTTGTAGTAATATAGAATAGCTGATTTTGACAAATTATCCTTAAAAATGTCCCCTGAAGATTCGGATCATTTAGAAGTAGTTCAAAAGGTTTGGAGAGATGGTTCAGTAAGTAAATGAATTCACCACCAAGCTTCGTGACCTAAATTAGATTCCTAAAGCCACATAGTCGATTGGGAGAAGTAGAATAGAAATTCAATTGCCATATGACCTAGGTCTATCGTTTCTTTGCACATACTCAACATCTTCTATATCATATTACAATGATACATGTGCATTCGTGTTCATTACTGCTCTACTCACAATGGGAAATGGTATCAGCTTAGATATAAAATCAGAAATGCCACACCCAGGCATGTAATAATAGGATGCCATCCCTATTATACCAATTCCTGCATATCGAGATTCATTCCTAGTCTAATTAGAAAATCGAGTCAACCTATATGCCTATCAAGAGATGTATTGATAAAGAAAATGTGATACACATGAACAATATATTTTTTTTACAACTGTAGAAAGAAGTGGAAGTATATATTGTGAAAGAAAATGAATGGAACCAAAAATATTGATCACAGTTGCCCACATTCATAATACCATGAACAACCTATTTTCTCTCATATATGAATTGTAGCTTCAAAATGTAAGAATTTTGTTTTGTTTGGTGTAAATCGTATTGTGTATAAATCTAGAAACGAGATAATGGTTATAGCATATAGAGCAGAGGCCTCTAGGAGACTGGGAACGGAAGGACACGTTTACTATAAGGTATAAGGTGGAAATACTGGCAGAAACAAGGTTTAAGCACGAATGAGAATAAGAGGGTTCAGAGAGGGGATTAACTAAAACTTAGTAGATATTAAGTGGTCATGTTGACACATACATATATAAGAAAAACTAAAAACATAATTAATAATTTACTTAAGAAAGTAATCATCTGAGGAAGGGTAATGTTGATGCCGGTGGCTATGTGTCATTAAATGAAATCACCAGTGCTAGGAATCAAATAGGCACCTGGTTCTGTCGGTCAAAGAAATCTCAGAGTCCCCTAAATCTATGCAGGTCATAGACATTGCTAGTTTTAATGCCTAGCATTAAATGGGTTACTATATTACTACCTTAGAAACTCTTGGAGCATTGTGGAATTTGCTGGAAAGAATGTAAGCACCAAGTATCAAATGACAGGGAGACATACAATGGTATGCTTATCAATGGGCATGAGGGTGCCAAGGTACTATGGCACCCATCACTGTGTTTGGCTGTATAAAACTCATAAAAATATTTCCATATTTATTATGTTATAAGCTTGCCTGTCAAGCAACATATGACTGTGAAGGGACTTCTAGAATAGTAATAAAAGCCAGTAATGAAGAAAATAAAAACCAGATGAAGAATAGAACAAGAAACAGTTTATCCTATTCTTTGTCACAATTAACCATTCCTGCATCTCTGACATACCATTTCCTCAATTCACACATAGTAATTTACTTTAACTTTTTTTTTATTAACTAAGCTCCACCTATTTCAAAATCCCCATCCATGTTTCCCTAAAGGTTTGAAAGAATTTCATAGATAAATGTTGATTCTCCTGTAATAAACACACAAAGAATTGATGAATGAAGCTTTTCTCTCCTGTTTAACTAGCCATAAAAATTCTGCAAATGTAATGATATAACCCCATTGTCTTTTGTAAATACTTCATCATCAGATAACAAAAGGATATCATCAGGCAGCTGAATCTTCTATCTCATATGTAAAATATTATGCAAAATTTAAAAAATCAAAATAAGTAAAAACTACATAGATATTAAAAAAGAAAATGAATGTTGTGAACAGAGAAAGGAAGAATGTAATATGACAATGGTACAAAAAAATACAGGGAGTTCAAACTGAGAGTGCCATGGGCCTTGCCTCTGTGGAATTATTTTGTTTTTCCATTTGGGACAGAGAAATCATGAGAAGTGAAGATTTAGTAAATCTGATTGAATCTAACCCCAAGTTTTCCCATAATACCCGAAGAATTAAAGGATTAAAATAGTTTTAAATGGAATTTAGGAAATAGGAAAAGACTAATCCTATAATTAAAATGTTTAAAATGTTAAACTGAGGGCCATTATAGTTTGATATTTGATTTTTTTCATCCTTACAAAGGTAATCCAAACTATAATTGGTGAAAGCTTAGGCACATTCATGTATGACAAAAAATTCTTGTGGGAAATAGCAGCAATTTTACCTTATTCATTTATTTTTAATTAGGTGCATGCATAACCCTTAATACAAAGATAAAATGAATAGCTGATGCAGAAGAATACATTATTTTAAATATATATGGCTCTGTAAAAATTCATTCAGACTATCATTACAAATTACTATAAATCTAATAATTTATAAGCAAAGAAAGACTGGTCTCATATTACTGCAGGATGGGAAATATAATGAAGCTGCCCACGACCTGTGTCAGGAGGGTGACTTCCTGTGCCTTTTGGGTTTTTAGGTTTTGAAAGGTTCTTAGTACCTTTCCAGTTTGACTTTTAGAAGGACATGAATCCCACTCAGAAGGAGATTTCCTTCAGTATCTGAAATATCCCAGTTTGTACCCAATATCACCAAATTCACAGTTAAATTTCAACATCTTACAAAGATGCATCTTACAAAGTTACTTAGGCATTCATATTACTGCGCCCTCATTGATGAAATCTGACATATGAAATCAGCCTAGTTGCTAAGCAACAAATGAACTGATAAAGAAAATGTGTATGTTCACAATAGATTTTTATTGACTTATAAATAACAAAATCATGTACATTTTAAGAAAATTAATATACCTCTATGTCTTTAAACTAAGTGATACATATCTATTGAAATTTCTTGTTTTATATAAAAAACATACATCTTAAAGTGTACTGGCTAGTTATTCAGAAATAATATCTGTGGAAGTCAATATTGGCAGAGTGGCATAAAATAAAATGGCACCAATTCGAGAAGACAAAGAGGACTAAGGGGACTGGGGGAAGAAAGCACAAATGGATCTGAGGGTGATGAGGTCCAGTTGAATGATCTAACTGAGTAGAAACCTTATGAAGTCTATCACTTTTTAAAATTAATGTGTGCTAGTAAACCATTTAATAAAAAGATTACAGAAACAGCAATATATTTATTATGCATAATGCATACATGGCATTTTCAGTGATGAGCAGCTCAAACAAGTAGTTTGGGTTTTTGCTTTTATAAGCAACAGTGCTATATGTTTTTAGAGATGTAGGGAAAGAGAAAAGAGAATCAAATTTTAGACTGACTAGTTGTGGAAAGGCTAATCTTTGGGTAAGCTTATAATAAACAGAGATTAATTTCTAAGATCTATTTGTGGAAATATTCTAGCTCAGCTAGTCTTACAGGTTGAGGTTGTGATTCCCTTTCTTGCATTAAATGGAATGAAAAATAAGATATAATCACAAGAATTCATGTTGTTCTCACTTAGACCACCTAGGGCAGAAAGCTGTTCATACATCTCTTTTATTTTCAAACATTTTCAACTTAACATGACTAATTTTTCAACATGACATACTTTGAAGTGGCTCCGAGTCCCTCAAGTGAGTTAACACTCAATACAATATGTTGTCTGAGAGTGGGTAGCTTAAACTTGAGCTTCATTAACAACAGCTTTGTGTTAATAAAATGAGAACTACTGCTTTGGAAGATGATCTAATTGCCTATGTGGAGATGACCATTGGGATAGGCAATATTGGCCTCTGGGCTCTCTCTCATTCTGAGTTCCCAGAGGACAGACATTTTGTGCTGGAGCGATGTACTTCTACTGCTTCTACTGCTCAGAACTGATTTAATGATACAGATCGGGAGAAGCTTCATCATCATTGAGCATGATTGCCATAAAAGAAGATGCCCTACCCATGCTCATATTATATCATGCTGCTTACAGGAGCACAAAACGGAGACTCGAGGATGATTTTGGAATTCATAATTTACAGACACAATAGATATTTATCTCTCTTCTGTGGAAATTTAAGAAACATCTATGGTAAAAGATACGATTGAAGAGAAGTATTTCTGAAACAACCTATCACTAGAAATGCTCCTTTAACAATGTTTCATATTATTTTCCTTAACAATCCACAAATCATAAATAGATACAAACTAGTGGAACATAATGTTTCTGTTTCTAGGGGAACAAGGAATTTCTTGTATTTTGGTGATGAACTTAAGATGTTCGGTATTTTCAAGACTGATACTCAAGGAGTGATTCAAAAATGATATGAACAGGTATTAAAATATTTAAACATTTTTTCTTAAGTGTTTATTAAGGAACCACTTGCTTAAAGTTCTCAAAGACCTGATTATGTCACACTGTACATCTTCTGTAAAAGACAAAGATGTCAAGATGTGAAGAAAATGGCTGTCCCA
This sequence comes from Mus pahari, assembly GCF_900095145.1. Lineage (NCBI taxonomy): Eukaryota > Metazoa > Chordata > Mammalia > Rodentia > Muridae > Mus > Mus pahari. The sequence goes on from NC_034602.1 coordinate 61,123,378, forward strand.
GAAGATCAGACAAGGTCAATGTAGTCTTCGTGTTTGATTTGATTAGTATGCAAATATTTTAGACAAGCAAATATTATTCTTTGTATCAATTTGTACTAAAATGCTAAAATAATGTGATATACTGGTTTTGATCATTGTAAAGTATCTGTTAGAAATCCTCTGCTACACATCCAGCTGGATCCATGGGTCTCTCCATGTGTACTCTTTGGCTGATGGTTTACTTTCTGGAAGCTTTGGGGGGTCTTGTTGATTGATATTGTTGATATTCCTATAGGGTTGCAAACCCCTTCAGCTCCTTAGTCCTTGCCCTAACTCCTCCTTTGGGGTCTTCATCCTCAGTCTGATGCTTGGCTGTGTGCATCTGCATCTGTATTTGTCAGGCTCTGGCAGAGTCTCTCAGGAGTCAGCTCTACTAGGCTCCTGTCAGCAAGTACTTCTTGGCATCAGCAATAGTGTCTGGGTTTGGTATCTGCAGATGGAATGGATCCCTAGATGGGGCAGTCTCTAGATGGCCTTTCCTTCAGTCTCTGCTCCACTATTTGTCCCTGCATTTTCTTTTGACAGAAGCAATTCTAGAATAATATTTTTGAGATGGGTAGGTTGCTGCCTCTCTCAACAAGAGGCTGTACCTATCCACTGAATATGGTCTCTACAGGTTTGCTCTCCCCTTTGTTGTGTATTTCGTCTAATGTCATCCCTGTTGGGTCCTAGGAACTTCTTGCTTCCCTGGCATCTGGGTTTTTCTAGTGGCTACCCCCTGTTCCCCACCCCTCACTGCTCTGCTATACATCTTCATTCCATGGAAGGGGAGCCCCTTAGTCCTGGGGAGGCTAGATGACCCAGTGTAGGGGCGTGCTAGGGCACTGAGGTAGAAGTGGGTATGCAGGTGGGGGAGCACCCTCAAAGTGGCAGGGGGATGGGATAGAGGGTTTGTGGAGGGGAAACTGGGAAAGGGGTAACATTTGAAATGTAAATAAATAAAATAACCAAAAAAAGAAAAAATGAGATGATATTACTAACAGGCCCTTGGATAACTTTCAAATAAATTATGTACAAACATGATAACACAAAAAAGAGATTGGAATTGTCAACACCATATTTATAAGGTTTCTTCTATAACTATTGAATTCAATATAGAAGTTCATATTGAACATTGTAAAACTTAGAGGTAAAGAGTTGAGGATTTAGATAGTGATTTTTAACACATTGTAGAATAGAGAATAACTGTCTTAGAGATATAAGATATGTAGTAACCTGTGACACATATTTCATTTTGGTACCTGAATAATCTTGTGTATTGTAAATCGCAATGGCTCTTAAATACATCAACTCTCTGGGAGACCTGATACAACTTTTAGCCTTGCATTGGAGTGTTAGTTCTCCCTGAGATTAAAATTCTTGGCAAACACAAAAGAAATATTTCTTGGGAGGAAAAATCATACACCAAAATTCTTACTTAAGTTTTCATCCACTCTATGCCTTTCACATAAATATAGCCTAGTATATTAAAAATGGATTGAAATACAAAGGCATGTACATGCGCATGCATGCGCACACACACATACACACACACACAATTATATATAGTCATAGATATATATTTATAACAAGGGTACAGAAAATACTATTTTATTTAAGAAAAACATGCTATGTATCTGTTTATTTATATTTGTCTATTTACTGTCTTCAGAAAGACTTTATGCTACCCAAGCTAAAGGCTCTGTTCTGAAGACAGAATAATCTTTTAGCCCAGATAAAGGAGTATAGAAATGGAGAAAGAAGCAAGAGAGATAGCTTACTTCAATCTGTACTGTTTCTCAGAAGGGCAAGGTTTCTGAGCCTCTGTGTGTTTCAAGTTGACAGGCTTGTTAACTACACATTAAAGCACTTGATGGGTAAAATGGGCTGTTATAAAGCATGTAAAAGTCTGATATTCATAACGGATGCTAACAGGAATGACGTACATCTTGGCAGTATTTGGACATAACAAAAAAGAAAAAGACTTTAAACATCTATCAATGTTTAAAAAAGAAGAGTGAGCAATGTAATAACCCTCTATAAATAATAAAATGGTGCTTGAATGTAACCAGACTGGGATTCAGTATGTTCTAGAATATTCCCTGTACACATGGAAAATATTAAAGCATGTCATACGTTGTAGAAACTGAATGTGAATCTAATGAAATATACATTCAGAGCATATAACAAGAACCAGAAAAGGTCAGCAATGAGGTTTAACTATAAGAGTTTGTAATAGAGGTTACTATTAAATGTCATTTGTATGAAAGATAATCTCAGGAAAAAATATGTAGGAAAAACTGAACAGCCTGAGATTGTGGTGAAAGAGAACTTGTATTTGCATACGGATTGCTGTCTCTATCTTCACACTATAGAGCAAAGCATATAACTTAAATATAATAAGAAAAATTAGAAATTTATCAATATAGGTGGTGTCTAAATTTCACTATAAGGTAATGAAATCTCTTATCATATAACACTAATATATAGAATGAGTTTGAGGACCTTAAGACTTTGAAAATGCTAAATCAATTGATATTCAAGAATGGAAAATAAATGATATGGAAAAATTACAATTTATAGTCATCTCCAAAAGACAATCACTTATGGATTTTTTTCTCTAAATTAGGTTTTGTGAAAAACAGTATAAGAACTATTTTTCTTTCTTTTAATGTAATATCTTGAAACTTTAACTCAAAAGATAATTAAAATTAAAGTACACTATACAATTTTAGTCGTACTAGTAAACTAAATATAATCATATTTAAAGCTGTTTGAAGAGCATATGATTTAACATTAGAATTTATACCACTTTTCATGTATAAAGCAGAGCAATTTCATAGAGGTAAAGGTCATCACAAGGATTGATGACAATCATTTATGTTTTTTTTTTTTTTCTCCAAATTAGGTTTTGCGAAAAACACTTTCTGAAAATTCTGGAGTTTTGATTATAATTGAGACACTTACTAAAACTTAACACAACAAACTTAAAACAGGACATGTACTGTTGTCTCTAATTGTAGCAATCATTTCTAACATTTCTAAGGACAAAACTTGTAGAAATCTCAACGGGAACAACCCAAGACTCAGTTCTTAAAGAAACTCTTCTGTTTTAATCCTACACATAAATGACTGTAGGCTGGTCATGTGCATGTAATTCAAGCAATCTCAAGTAATATAAACAGATTTGGGGTTAGTTAGACCTGGAGTCAAGGTTGATCTTATGCCCTTACTTCTAATAGCCCATGAATCAAAGAAAATCTTGTGACCAAGACAGATACTGTGGAAGGAAATGAACATAACAATTATTAACAACACTGTAAATGTATTGAGAAAATTATCCTACGTTATAAAATTGGAGCATTTTGAACAAAAATCCCAAAGTTGAGTAGCTAGGGAACTGCTAAAGATTGTATGAACTTTATTTTAGTGAAAATTAGCTTCCTATATAAAATTGTCATCTGTTCCATTCATCCGTGAATTTTCAATTCAATAATTTGAAGTCACACAAAGATGTTTTAATGCTTTTCTTTTATGGGGCCACCATCAGGCACTGTTAAGTGTGCCCGCCATCTGAATCAGGGCTCAGAAAAGAACAAATTGTTCTAATTCTATAACTATGTTTATCTCTATTTCATTCTATCTGTCTATCTATCTATCTATCTATCTATCTATCTATCTATCTATCTATCTATCTATCTATCCATCTATCTACCTACATATCTACCAACTACCTACCTATTATCTCTCTGTTTCTTATTTCTGTATCTTTCATTCATATGCCAACCAAAATATAACTATGCTCTCTCTGATAATTTTTTTCACTGTTTTTTTCTGAACCTATCAAAAATTATGAATGCACATTCACCCCACTCAAATACATGCTAAATTAGTTAAAGCAGTAATTTTAAGCACAAAAATGTCTCAAACAGATCTTGTGAGACATTAGGACAATTAGGGCTCTGTATTTGTGCCATATTTTGAAGGACTGATGATTCTCTCTTTATTTCTTTATTTTTTTCACTGCTCAGGATTTATTTGGTATTTTCATTGGCATGATGATGTGATTAATTGTAGCTGGCTCATTACTAGAAAATAAATATATGTAAACTTTTAAGATCAAACAACTTATTGGCAAAAGACAAATAAACAAATAAATGTACAACTATTGCAAATATTGGACCATTTACTTAATATATATTTATATAATATATTTTCACTTGAAAATACAAATTTTCTGAGACTCTTAGCCATATATTCTAACTTTATAAGAAAAAGCTTTGAATGAATGTAGGTTAGGATGAATACAGACCAAACTGACCTAGCAAAAGTACATGCATGTATAACAGGAGAAATGTTCCATATCTGATTCTCTAATAGAGACTATCTAAGATCATCAGTGAATTCCAAGAGGAAAAACATACCTACTGTAATAATGTCTTTTCATACAAAAGACAAGCTGTATCCATGAACAATGTGGTTGTCTATGGTAATATACTTAACTGACACCAAAAATTCCACCAGAGAACCTGATAAACAACTTCAACTGGATATAAAACTAACTCAAACAAATCAGTAGCCTTCCTATACTCAATGATAAACAGGCTAAGAAAGAAATTAAGTAAAAACACAGCCTTCACAATAGTCACAAATAATGTAAAATAACTACATGTGACTCTAACCAAGCAAGTGAAAGATCTGTATGACAAAAACTTCAAGTCTCTGAAGAAAGAAATTGAAGATCTCAGAAGATGTAAAGATCTCCCATGCTCATTGATTGGCAGGATTAATATAGTTAAAATGGCCATCATGAAAAAAACTATTTACAGATCCAATGCAATCTCCATCAAAATTCCAACTCAATTCTTAGATTTATAAAGAGCCAATTGCAAATTCATTTGGAATAACAAAAAGCCCAGGATAGTAAACACTATTCTCAACAACAAAAGAACTTCTGGGGTAGTCACCATCCTAGACCTCAAGCTATATTACAGAGTAACTGTAATAAGAACTTCATTGTATTGCTACAGAGACAAGCAGACAGATCAAAGGAATAGAATTGAAGACCCAGAAATGACCCCACACACCTATGGTCACTTGATTTTTGACAAAGGACCTAAAACTATACAGTGGAGAAAAGACAGCATTTTCAACAAATGGTGTTGGTTCAACTCTCAGCCAGCATGTAGAAGAAAGCAAATTGATCCATTCTTATCTCCTTGTACAAAGCTCAAGTCCAAGTGGATCAAGGAACTCCACATAAAACCAGATATTCTGAAACTAATAGAAGAGAAAATGGGGAAGAGCCTTGAACACATTGGCACAGGGGAAAATTTCCTGAACAGAACACAAATGGATTATGCTCTAATATCAACAATAGACAAATTGGACCTCATTAAGTTGCAAAACTTCTTTAAGGCAAAGGACACTATCAATAGGACAAAACAGCAACCAACAGATTGGGAAAACATCTTCACCAATGCTACATCTGATAGAGGGCTAATATCTAATATATACAAAGAATTCAAGAAGTTATACTCCAGAGAATCAAATAACCCTATTTAAAATGGGGTACAGAGCTAAACACAAAATTCTCAACTTAGGAATCTTGAATGGCCAAGAAGCACCTACAGAAATGTTCAACATTCTTAGTCATCAGGGAAATGTAAATCAAACCAACCCTGAGATTCTACCTTTCTCCAATCAGAACGGCTAAGGTTAAAACTTCAGGTGACAGCAGATGCTGGCAGGGATATGAAGAAAGAAGAACACTCTTCCATTATTGGGGATTGCAGGCTGTTATAACCACTATGAAAATCTGTCTGGCAGTTCCTCAGTAAATTGGACATACTATTACCTGAAGATGCAGCTGCATCACTCCTGGGCATATACACCAATGATGCGCCAACATATAACAAGGACACACACTCCACTATGTTCATAGCAGCCTTATTTATAATAGTCAGAAACTGGAAAACTGTCCCACCCGGAGATCCATCCCATAATCAGCCACCAAATGCAGACACTATTGCATATGCCAGCAAGATTATGTTGAAAGGACCCTGATATAGCTGTTTCATGTGAGGCTATGCTAGTGCCTGGCAAATAGAGAAGTAGATGCTCACAATCATCTATAGGATGGAATACATTGGAGGAGTTAGAGAAAGTATCCAAGGAGCTGAAGGGGTCTGCAACCCTGTAGGTAGAACAACAATATAAACTAACCAGTACCCCCAGAGCTTGTGTCTCTAGCTGCATATGTAGCAGAATATGGCCTAGTCGGCCATCATTGGGAAGAGAGGCCCCTTGGTCTTGCAAACTTTTTATGCCCCAATATAGGGGAATGCCAGGGCCCAGAAGTGGGAGTGGATGGGTAGGGAAGCATGGCGGGGGGAGAGTATAGGGGACTTTCAGGATAGCATTTGAAATATAAATGAAGAAAATATCTAATAAAAATATTTAAAATAAGAGCCCAAATGTCAACAGAGGAATGGATACAGAAAATGTGGCACATTTACACAATTACTATTTAAAACAATGACTTCATGAAATTCTTGGGCAAATGGATAGAACTAGAAAATATGGTCCTAAGTGAGGTAACCCAATTACAAAAGAACACACATGAGGTGTTCACACTAAGTGGATATTAGCCCAAAAGCTTGGGATACCCAAGATAAATTTCACAGACTACAAGAAGTTTAAGAAGGAATACCAAAGTATGGGTGCTTCAGTCCTTCTTAGAAGGGAAAACAAAATACTCATGAGAGGAAATATGGAGACAAAGTGTGGAGCAGAGACTGAAGGAAAGGACACACAGAGAATGCCCCACCTGGGGATCCATCCCATATACAATCAGGGACCCATGCCGCCAGCTGCATATAGAGCAGAGGGTGGCCTTGTCCAACATTAATGGGAGGAGAGGCCCTTGGTCCTGTGAAGGCTTGATGCCCCAATATAGGGGAATGCCACTGTAGGTGAGGTGGAAGTTGGTCTGTGGGAAGGGAGCCCCCTCAGAAATGCAGGGGAAAGGGGGATGGGATAGAGGTTTTCCAGAGAGGGAAATGGAAAAAAGATAACATTTGAAATGTAAATAAAGAAAATATTCAATAAAAAAGTGAAACAAATTGAAGTGCTAGTGTCCAATACCTAGATGATGAGCTTTTGGAAGTTAATTTCTGCTCATAAAAGCAGATTCAGTATTCTCTAAGGAAGACTCTCCTGATAAAGTATCAAATCACATTAGTCAGATATAAATGTATGAATAATATTGAATGAATTCAGAAGATCATATTAATAAATATCTATTTATAAATATATAATTGTTGTTTTACATATAATATTAAACATACATATATATGTTTATATATACATATATACATACACATATATATATACATATATATGTATATACAGATGATAGATCAATATTTGAAGAGTTTAGAGGACAAAGGGGTAGGTGGAAGGTAGAGGGGTGAAGCAGTACTTATATATGAAATTCTTAAATAATTAAAATATATAAAATTAATCAATATTAAATTAGTCTACACTTTGTATTTTTAAACATCATTTGATAAGATGCACATTATTATATCTTAAGCCAATGATAGATTAAGTACATGTGAAAATTTGAAGCTTTGCAAGCTTTCATATGCATGTTGGTTAATTTGTCATTAATGCAATATTTAGCATTGAGTCACTTATTTTTTTATCTTACGTATCTTTCTACTTTATCTTGGTATCTGTATGATTACCCTAATATTTATGCATATATTATTATTCTATCTTACACAAAGGGTATTTTCATTCCAAGTGACTTAAAACTTGTTTATTGGACAGCCAGGATTAGCTGACCCCTCTACCTCTATATTAACATACTTAACTCTCAGAATACAATCACTTCATTAACAAAATATCATGTGCAATTTATAATCTGCCTTTTGGATTTTGGGGCCCAAACCCACATCCTCTTCACATGCAAATCAGTTTGTATATATGAGCCAATATGTTGTCTCCCACATGTGTTTTTCAACAATTTAAAAATTGTAATGATGACATTCATTGTTTGATATACATTATATATACAAATGAAAGGAGAATAACATAAATTCCGAGATAGTCTCAAGTATTCACATGCCATAATTGTGGGTTGTGTTTGTAGCCTATGTATGCTGCCCTATTAAACCCAGATAATATATACCAGGCTACTTGACCCTATATAATTTAATTTCAATATTAGGAATGTGGATCCTAGGTAAAATAAATCATGGTTTTGAAATGACATAAGCCCAATATATGCTTTGCGTTTAATAAATCTGCAGTCCCTGTTTCCATGGTTACCTAGATTTTCAAGTTGTGCTCTTATGTGCACACTTCTATGGCAAATGTTTGGAGATAGGTTTGCATGAAAGTTTTGACTTGCTGTTTATCTTACGGCAGAATGTGAGAAATTGTTCAGTGGATACCCAAATAAAGATACTTGTTCTAAAAGGTTAGCATTTCTCAGTAGATGAGTACAACTTGCAACTTTTTTTGATGTAGGATTTTTTTTTAACTCAAACATCTCTATAAGTGAAGATTTTAGTGTGAATGAAAGATAGTTGATTTTGAAGAATTGGGTTTTGAAAGTAATGAAAGCATACACTACAGATAGGAAATGATCATTACCCCTCTTACACTTCTCTTGTATTGACACCATTTATCCTGGCATTACTGCCCCTAGAGCATCTGTAAAAGATAACTCACTGTACCTTGCCTTCATATAGGCTAGTATCCAGTTATGGGAACTGGTTTTTTTTTTAACAAGAGTGCAAGTAAAAATAAACATTTGATAATAATTTATTAATTTCATGATGATAGTACTAGTCATATGTTATGTTAATTAAAAATTCATTTTGTGTAAATATTCAAATAGATCACTTCATTAAATATTTATAAAGCAGCTGTTTATCCTCAGTCATCAGATCTTTCAAATGACCTTGGAATATGCAATGGAGGTGAAGGTCCAGCATCCTGGTTAATTAATTGCTCAATCTGAAGGGCTGTTTCTGGTGCTAGACAACAGTTCTGGAGAGGAGCTTAAGAAGCCTTTCTGATTGAATGAATTTCAAGTCCCTGTTGCAGCAAATATGATTTGCAGGGGGGCTAATATCAATAGATTTATATTTAGTGAAATTATGTTTCTGTTAATCAACTGCAGATTTGTTTTGAAAGGATAACTCACAAATTAATACTAAACTCTCCCATTGTTCCTTCTCTGTTCCGTTTCACTCTCTTCATTATAGAAATCAAACTGAAGTAGAATTCCAGTGTTCACATAGGATACTGTATAAGAGAGAAAGGATGCAGGAGTTTGCTATTTAATGAGAGCTGCATTATTATTTTCAATGTTCACTCAGTTAAGGTTTTTTGCTGGCACGTACCTGCTACGTGGATCTGCTTCAGTTATCAAGCTTCCAGAAACTCTTACACAACACCTTTGCCAGAAGCAAGCATTGAGTTTACTAGACTCTTCCAAAGTTCTGTCTTCAACATGTGTGGGAGGACTGATACATCATAATTTTTATGAAGCACGAAGCCTAGCAAAACCTATTCTGTGTTCACCTCCAGTTTTCTGTTATGCACATTTAAATTAGTTAGTGACTGGATAATAGATACATAGTATAATGAAAATAATTTTATTTTTTTTTTTACACCTCTCATCGTATTTTATTAGTAGAACTAGGCACTGTTCTGACAGGCTAAACAGAAAAAAAAAATCCTTTGTATTTTAACGCTATTATGAAACTTGACTACTAGACAAAGTTTTTTCCTCACTGATACATCAAAACTTCAGAAAATGTTATATTCTTAAACATTGAACCTAGAGAAGGAACTATGAGACAAATTGTAAGTAAAAATTAGTTGAATCCCTATAACAGCACATTAAAAGATGTCTGTGTACTATAACAAGCATGGTTATATTAATGGATAAACAGATCAGTGGTAAAAACCCCAATATTTGATCATGGCAGTGGCCATGTTCCTACCATTTGAATCAGGGCTGAAATTTGGAAAGTTAAATCCATTCTCAAGGGATCTCTCTTTCTCTCTCTCTCCCTCTCTCTCTCTCTCTCTCCCTCTCTCTCTCTCTCTCTCTCTCTCT
>NC_034602.1:61133641-61142991 GCF_900095145.1 Mus pahari
CTCTCTCTCTCTCTCTCTCTCTCTCTCTCTCTCTCTCACACACACACACACACACACACACACAGCTTCTCTCTGCCTCTCTCTCTCTGTCTCTCTCTGTCTCTCCTTGTATTGCTTCCTCCCTCTATCTCTTCCCCCTTTTTCCTTCTTGCTTCATATTGCTTTCATTGTCAGGACAGACTTTTACCCTTGCCCATCAGGACTCAAGAAGTAGCATCAGTGACTGTTACGGTTTGCAAACCTGAAGCTTGGGGTTGAACTGGCAGAGCCAAGAGATTTCTTAAGTTCTGACGTTATTGGATACGAATCGACTAAAACAATCAAGTTCTAGTTTGAAGATTGTCATTTGAGAAACTTGGCTTCTACACTCATGCGAGCCAATTTGCCTAGCAAATCCTCTGTCATCTGTCTATCAGCCTGTCAGTCAAATATCTATCATCTATCCACATATCCATCCATTTCATTCATCTCTCTGTGTTCTCTTGGAGTTGTCTTACAAAGATTCTTAATTATATACTATTCTGCTTTCTTGTAATATTGAAGAATTAAAAACTATAGATGACATTCTTTTTCCATAAAATGCATTTTTTATTAATGTGTTTTTTTATTTTTCCTCTTTTTGTGTTGAGTAATTTAGGGAAATATGCAATGTCTTTTCAATTGCTGACCTGGTATTTAATAAACAAAGGACTGTAAGCCATTCATTAACCTAACTTTCCTTCCATCTCAGCTCTTATATTCATACCAGAAATTTCTAATTTAAAAAGCTAGTGGAAGACTTCATCTGCCATCAATAATTTTTAAGTGAATATTATACTAATCATGATCATATGGAAATTAATTTGAGTGAATATAATGAGATAAGTACTGAAGTGTATAATTTTGTTCAGTAATAATTTGTTAACAGTCTTTAACTTTGCTCAAATTATTCAATTTAATTCAATTAAAATACCATTCTGTTAGCTTTATTTCCTGAATTCCAATTGATTTAATACAATTTTACACTTATTTTCCCCCTTAGGTTCATTGGAAATATTTAGGATTCCATATGGTATTTTACAAAGAGTGAAAAATACAATAATGTGTAAGCAATTAGGATTCAGTCTTATATTTTTATAGGGTTTTTTTTTTTTTTGGTGTGTGTATGCTTTGTATATTTGCTGTCTTGCTTATTTCCTTCATTTCTTCTCTCTCTCTCTCTCTCTCTCTCTCTCTCTCTCTCTCTCTCTCTCTCTCTCTCTTTCTTGACTGGATATCACTCTCTAGCCCACACTGGCCTAGAACACTACATAGCTCAGGGTAACGTGGAATTCATGGCATCATTCTGTCCTGGATTTTAAAACATGGCAATTACAGGTGTTAGAATACTCATATACTTTTGTTCCTTCAATTATTCTTTTAATTGACAAGCATTAGCCTTGTTTCCTCATATGTTTATAATTCCATCACCCCTTCCCATTTGCTATAAATCATTTATAGAATGGGTATTTGAGAAGCAATTAAACAGTGTCGTTATTAGTACTACATAGAGTGACAACTTCAGAATCATCTTTACATTTTTGTATATTACTGTTACTTAGAATGGTAAGGAACTTCACAGTCATCTTTAAATGACAAGAAAGAAATGTTATACTTCAGTAAAACTGAAAAGGAAGAAACAAATTGTTACCTACATATTCTGCTAAATGTCAGTGAAATCCCTTTATTGTTTGCATCTTACATTCTAGAAAACATCATAACTTTTTTGTCTCTTCATACTTGAAACACAGGATATCTGCATATTCATGATTCTAAACTTAATTAAAACAAACTGTGTTGGATAGCATAGTGTGATTTTAGTGTAGATCCCATCTTTAGGTACTAAAGTTCAAAATGCACATCAGCATTAATCATGTATTATCCTTTTGCAGAGTGAGTTCTGGAACAAACACATACAAAAAGGAAATGATTTCCTGGGCTGTATATTCCAGTGTTTGTGTGTGAAAATGTAGCTAATTTTATTAAACAAGTTTTTTTCATAGACACAGCAATGAATATGTTCTGGATTTTGTGGAACACATTAAGAAAAGGAAAGTATCTATTGTCACTTAACTCATAAATGTCAGCTCCTGAATTAGGATGAAGTAATGGCACTGGCTTTAAAATAACAGGTACATCCTAGAAAAGTCAAACATATTCTTCTTGGTATAATAGTTTCTTTCTAGAAAGTACATTGCTGTAGATAATACTTTTATTTTATCACTACAAATAAAAAAAATGTAAGTAAATTTTTACTGTTCTATTAGATTATTTTTAACTCACCCATCTGAAGCTCAGCACAATAAAGATTTTATATGCTATGACATGTTGTTCCCAAATTTCACCAATCCTATTCATATCTATAAATGTTCAACATTGAGTTGTTTCATCTCTAAACAATGAATTTCTGTTATCCTTTCAATACTATATGTCTTGAATATTAATATGTAAGCTTCACTGTAAAGGCTTGATTATATTTCATAACATAGAGCATCTTTTTGTATACCTGTGACTAATTAATGTTTTCTTAATGGGTACATACAATTATTGGAATCTTTAATAACAATCACAGAACAAGGATCACTTTACACACAGTATTTATATACACATGTGCAGTGATGTCTGCTGAATTCAATAATTGTGTGTAAAAGAATTATCCCCAAATATGATGTTCTGCCTCCATGATCTCTGTGATGAATGCATTCTTCTTTGCTATTAATATTTGTTATAGCATTTAACTCTTCTATCTTTTAAGAAAATATAGCCTTGCTATTAAACAGGATTACTCTTGATGTGTAGAAGAAATGTATTTCTGTGTGTATTTATTCATCTTTTGAACTTTGGATTCATTATGCAGATAGCCATTCTTCAAAATCCATTCGTATAATGCATAGTTTGTAATATTTTATTTTTATACAGTAAAACATTACAGATACTAGCAAACTATAATAACATAGACTGTTCAATTTATTATAAAATTTTCAAATCTCTAACTTTAGAACAGAAGTTTGAGAATGTATTAAGAAACAGAAGGAATTAAATTCATGAACTCTTCATTGAACTTAGGTAATTATTCAGATTTAAATGATCATTTTTTGTTTTTCTTAACCTTTATTTTTAAAATAATCACTACTTGCTACCTTCTGTCACATTTTCTAGAGATGTTTTTCAATGTTTCAATTTTTTTTTACACTGGAAAAGTTGGTCATTGTTTAATTCTACTCCCAATCAGTATTTCTAAGAAACAAATTTAAGTTAATTAGTATTTTATGAGTAATATTTCAATATCATAGATTTTACAGTTTGAGATCTTGTAATTATTTCAAGGATTTATTTTTAGTCATGATTTCTTCAAATTACAAACCAAAAAAGGATATTTATATTTATATTATGTGTATTTTAATAGGATATTTAATTATGCTTTATTTTTAACCAATCCTCAATTTTATTTTTATACTACTATGCTGCTCCTTTTACTTTTCATATAAACACATGCAAATGAAATTATCTTTATTTGGGTAATGTAGTGTCTCAAAAATTTAACTCTAGCTACTATCAAACTCAGGATCATCATATCTGGGCTTCCTGAGAATTGGTGATATGGGCATGAACCTTTCACAACCATATTAAAATATCTTTTAATAATCTATATTGGCTGATTAATTAATATGATAATAATTTAAAGTTGTACTCCACATAATGTTAATTTTATCAGCGATCTTTAGAAAGGATTATAATTTTTTTCTTCTCAATTATCAGTTTAAATTGACACTCTTTTTATTCAATAATCATAAGAATGTACATTAAATACAGTGCATTCAACCATATTCTAACACCTGGAAGATTAAATCAGAGGATTAGAAAGAGCTCAAGGAATGGTCTCAACTGATAATTTTTGTGGGAATCCCAGTTCCTTTAGGGTGGCAACAGACCCTAGACAGGGGTTCCTGCCAAGTATAAAATAGAAAAAAATATTTATGTGACAGAACAAGAAAGAAAGCAAGGATATATTTATTCTACTTTTAATCTAACTCTAAATATAATGTGAATTACTCATTTGAATACCGAATTTGTATGAACTGACAGACTATCAATTGGAATTGTGAGCACCATAAAACTTTTCTACCCCATGCTACGTTTGGTCTGGTTGTTTGTCACAGCAACAAAAATAAAAGTACAACAGTAACTTTCAACTTGCTAAATTGATCTTACATGGAGAAAAACACAAAGAATAAATAATCCTAGGTTAGCAAATCAAAAGATGGAAAATACAAACACACACATGCCACCACCACCACCACTAGAAGCAACAACATCATAACAAACACTGATCATGGAGATTTATCAGCATCCATGTTTTCAATTCCCCAATAAAATATATAGACTTACAGAGCAGTTGTGGAAACAGGATCCATCCTTTTGCTGCATCCATGAAACATACCTTAAAACATCCACGATAGATATCACCTTCAGGTAAAAGGAAAGAAAAAAATATATTTCAAGCAAATGGATGCATGAGGCAAGCTGGTATAGATATTTTAATATCTGAGAAAATACACTTCAAACCAAAACTAATCAGAAAAGATAGGGCAGGACACTACATTCTAATCAAAGGGAAATCCACCAAGAGAACTTTGCAATTTTTAATGTCTAACACCAAACAAAAAGGCATCCAAGCTGATAAAGGAAACACTGCTATAACTCAAATAATATATTGACCCTCAGACACTGATATTGAGAGATTTTTGTATAACACTCTCACCAATCAACAGGCATCCTGAAAAAACAAACAAACAAACAACAACAACAAATATAGGAATGCTGATGATAACTACCATTATAAACCCAAATGGACCTAACGGATATTTTGAGAACATTACACCCAAACAAAAAAGGAAAATAATTTCTTCACTGGAGCCAATGAAACTTTCCTCTGAATTTACCACATATTCAGGCATAAAGCAAATCTCAGAAGATAAATTGAAATAACTTGCAGACCATCGCAGATTAAAGATGGATATTAACAACAGAATCAACAGAAGTTTTATGAACACACAAACACTGAATAACTCATTACCAAATGAAAAATGGGTTGAGACAGAAATAAATAAATTAAAGAATGGAATGAAAATGACTATACAACATACACTAAATGCCTACCAAAAAAGTAAAGATTTCATAATTGCAACTTAAGACCAAACCTGAAAGCTCTAGAGAGAAAAAAAATAACAGCCTAAGAGTAGGCACCAAGAATGATCAAACAATAGAAAAATAATAGAAACAAAAGAGTAGAAACAAAAGAAAAACAGTAACAAATAGTGTGGGAAGCCACATAACGCCATTACAAGATGGTGCTGGCTACCACTGGCCACTGCCCGTGTATTTCGGGTAAACAACCAATGTGCGCAGGTGCAAATGGGTCTCACGCCAAGTCTTTGCCTGCCCCGGGGCGTAACAGTGAGATCATGAGTAAGCAACCAATTAGACNTGGACATGCAGCCTTGGGGACTATATAGGGAGTTGCTCGCGGGGTCTCATGGTCTTCCTCTTCAAGATGCAATAAATGCTGTGCTGCAGAAGGATCCTGGTGTCCACGTGCATTGTTGCTGGTGAGACGATAGCACGGGACAAAATAGGACCTCAATGAACTTAAAAGCCCATAAACATCAAAGAACATCATTAAAACAAAGACACACCCTGCAGAATGGGAAAAGAATTTACCAGCTATGTGACCAATAAAGGGAGGATATTCAGATTTTATAACAAACTCAAAATGTTACATATCAAGAAAACATATAATTCAATTTTAAAATGGGATACCGATCTAAACAGAAAATTCTGAAAAGATGAACTTCAAATGGCTGTTTGAAGAAATGTTCAGCATCCTTAGTCAAAATAACTTTGAGATTTTATCTTACACATATCAGAATAGCCAAGATCAATCAAATCACAGCTCACCCTCTTTAGGATAATAAGTGGGCACCCATCCATTGCTGTTGAGTGTACCATCAAGTAAAACTGTGGAAACAGATGTGGCAGATTTCTCAGGAATATAGGAGTCAGTCTACTTCAAGAACCAGCTATACTACTCATGGGCGTATATCCAAAGTATACTCCATCCTATTACAGAGATGCTTGCTCAGCCATGTTGTTTACCGCTCTATTCATAATAACCAGAAACTGGGAACTACCTACATGTCCTTCAACAGGTAAATAGATTAAGAAAATGTGATACATTTACACTATGGAACATGACTCAGCTGTTAAAAAAGCAAAACAAGCAAACAAAACTAAATCGTGAAAATCACAGGTAAATGGATGAGACTATATAAGAAATTATTCTGAGTGAGGTTACTGGGGCCCAGAAAAATAAATATGGTATTTATTTAAGTATGTGTGGATATTAGCTATTAAGTCATTTATAACCAAGCTACAATCCATAGAACCACAGGAGGAAGGTATAGAGTAAGAGACTAGTGGGAACAGATCTCCCCAGAGAAGGGAATTTAGATAATAATGAATGAATGAGGGAGTTGAAATGGAAGGATCCATTGGGAAATGAAAGGGAAAGGGGGTTCGGACTTGGAACATGGGAGGAGACAGCTAAAATTAAGGACTATTTGAGTGTGAATGTCTAATACAGTAGAAGTCTAGTAAAATATGCACATATATGAAAGCAATCTGTAGGAAAACATGAAACAGCAATGGAGATAGAACCCCAAGTGGTTGTCTCCTGTTGCCAAATAAAGCTTATAGTACTGGGATTGGGTTACATTTAATTGAGCTGTTGGCCAAATTATCTTATGGGGAGCCCTAAATATCACAAAGTTGTAACCAAAACTACAGTTTGCTCACCAAATACTGACAACCATTCTCCACTGCTGAACATAACAACTATGCAAGTCACTGAGCAAGTCACTGAGCATACAGAAGTCACATGGCCACCTACAGAGAGACTTCACCCTGAAATGCCTGTGTCTTTGGTAGAGGAAGATATTCTGAATGCTACTGAACCAACCCAGCTACAAAGCCATTCATCTACAAAGGTGTCCTGTCTGCACAGTATGCTAGTGTAATTTCTCTTGTGGCATTTCTCTTGTGGAGTAACCAACCATTATCTGATTTGATTGAAGGCCTACTCCAGGAGATCGAACCTATACCTGATAAAGCTTGGGTGAGCTAGAATCGGAGACTAGGTATCTGAGGGATCTGGGGTAACAGAAAACTGCTGATCTAAAACACAAGGAGAAAAGAAGAATACAATGATTAGAGATGGCTTTCTGTTGTTCTCAAAAATTAGTGTCTTGCTGAGCCATAATCACAGAGATTCCTCCTTCAGTAGATGTGAACAAACACAGAGACCCACAACCAGATATTATGCAGACACTGAGAGACTTAGGAACACTCAGCCCTAAAATGGATGTCTTCATCAGAGCTGTCTGCTCAGGGATCAGAGCCGTCTGCTCAGAGTTCAGGGACCCCACAGAGCAGGAAGCAGAAAGTGTGTAATAGCTAGCAGGGATGGAAGACACCAGAAAACTCGGCTTTATAAATCAAAAAGGTCAGTGCACATGGGAACTAAAGAATTCTGAAGCAGCACATACAAGGCCTATACATACCTGCATCTGTCAGGTTCCTAGAGGTTAAAGGAGAGGTAGAGATATTCCCCAATCACTAATCCATTAACTAGTTCCAAAGGATAACCACTTGCAGTTGACAATTTAGTTTTCTCTTAGGGAGTCTCACTGAGAACACAAACTATTAGTAGGCTACATGGCCAGCATTAGATGGTGAGAAGAAAAGGAACTCAGCAGCATCACTGAAAGTTGCTTGTCTTACAAGGTCATGTCAGTTTTAAATTTTTTAATTATCTTACTTACTATTTTTATATCATTTATTTATGTTTTTCTGTTATTATTTTACAAGTCTTTGTGTATATGTTATGATTTCCAGGTTAGTGTTTTCAAGGTAATCCTGAGTGTGTGAACTAGTGGAACTGTGTCTATATCTGTTTCAAGAGCTTTTTCTTATGCAATTTACCCTATTACACTTCATTTTATGAAACTCTTTTAGAAAACGGTCTTTTTTTTTTATAAAAAGAGAGCAAAAGGGGATAGATTTGGATGGGAGAGGAGGAAAGGAGAAACTGAGAGGAAAAGGGACAACTGGAATCAGGATATATTATGTGTGGGGGGGGAAAGGTTATTTTAATAAAAGTAAAAAATGAAAAGCAAAGCAAAAAGAAAAGACAAAAGAAAAGAAAAGAAAAGAAAAAGGAAAAGAAGAGGAAGAGAAAAGAAAAGCAAAAATGTTGCTGTAAATCTCCAACCCAAATATGCCCGGCAAAGAAAACAAGACTCAGTTAATATGAATACATGCTGTGCACCTAGATTGGACCGATCTACTGCTACACCATCATCTTCCACATCTATGAGACCCCTTAGAACTTTCGGTTTCTCCAGGCCATGTGCTTATACTCTGCTTTTCTTCTTCTTCTTCTTCCTCCTCCTTCTTTCTCCTCCTCTGTGTCCTCTCCCTCTTCCATTTTCTCCTTCTCCTTCCTTCTCTCTCTGTCTCTCTATCTGTCTCTCTCTGTCTCTCTCTCTGTCTCTCTCTGTCTCTCTCTCTGTCTCTCTCTGTCTCTCTCTGTCTCTCTCTCTCTCTCTCTCTCTCAACCTTCCACTCCACCTTCCCTTTATCTGTCCAGTAATCAGCTCTCCTTTATTTTACAAATTAAGGTGGGAAGAAAGTTTACAGGAAATCACTTGAGTGCTGACTCATTCCTTGTCCACAACCCCTCATGGGAGAATGGAGTCAACATCAAATATAATTAACCCCAGGGCTATCTACAACCCCCCCACACAAAAAAAAAAGCCTCAGAAGGACCCTGTGGCCTTTCTCATTTACTTCTCCAACATAGTACATAAAATCCCATATAGAAGATGATTTTTATATGCAAGGAAGAAAGGCTCATTCTTATTACAAGGAAAGAAAGTTAAAATTGAAAGAATGCCAGGCAGTGTTGGCACATGCCTTTAATCCCAGCACTTGGGAGGCAGAGGCAGGAGGATTTCTGAGTTCAAGGCCAGCTTGGTCTACAGAATGAGTTCCAGGACAGCCAGGGATAGACAGAGAAACCCTGTCTCGAAAAACAAAAACAAAAACAAAAACAAACAAAAAAACCTGAAAGAGTACTATACAAAAGAACATGTTAAAAACCAATCTCCCCTTCTTCTTCTTCTCCTTCTCCTTCTCCTTCTCCTTCTCCTTCTCCTTCTCCTTCTCCTTCTCCTTCTCCTTCTCCTTCTCCTCCTCCTCCTCCTCCTCCTCCT
>NC_034602.1:61143086-61149074 GCF_900095145.1 Mus pahari
CCTCTTCCTCTTCTTCTTCTTCTTCTTCTTCTTCTTCTTCTTCTTCTTCTTCTTCTTCTTCTTCTTCTTCTTCTTCTTCTTCTTCTTCTTCTTCTTTTTTTTTTTCTTGGTTTTTCGAGACAGGGTTTCTCTGTATAGCTCTGGCTGTTCTGGAACTCACTTTGTAGACCAGGCTGGCCTTGAACTCAGAAATCCACCTCTGCCTCCTGATTACTGGGATTAAAGGCGTGAACCACCACCCCCAGCTCTCATCTTTTAACCTCCCTACAGTATCAATCCTTCCCCATAACCTCCTTTGTTCCACATATGAAAATCAATACTTATGCTTTGTTATTTTAATAAATAGTAGTTTCATTTCAAGTGCATTCATTGTCTTTTGAAACATATGATAAAAATATCTATTATTTCCTCTTGTTAAAAACATAAAGAAAAAACAATAGTTAGGATCTTTTTTATAGGAATGAACAAAACACATCCTTATTGCTGGAGTGAGTAATTTGAGTAGACAGAAATAACTGGGTTTAATAACTAGGGGTAGTATAAAACCCCTACCAACTTCCTGCTGTTAACATGTGTGGTGATTTGAATAAGAACGGCCCTCATTGACTCATGTGTTTGAATGCTTGGCCCATAGAGAATGATATTAAGAAATATGGCCTTATTGGAGTATATGTGGACTTGTTGGAGAAATGTGTCACTGTGGAGGTGGGATTTGAGGTCTCAAATTTTTCAAGCCCCACCCAACTGACAGTCTCTTCTGCTGCCTGTGGATCAAATTCAGAAGTCTCAGCTTTCAAGCAGCATGTCTACTTCCAAGCTGCAGTGTTTCCCACCATGACAATAATGAATTGAATCTCTAAAACTATAAAACAGCCCCAATAAAATAGTTTTCTTTATAAGAGTTGCTGTAGCCACGGTGCCTCTTCGCAGTATTTGAAACCTTCAGACACCATGTTAAATACTGTCTCAAAGTTTGATTAAGCTGTTTTTTATTTATATATTTATGTTAATATAGACTATTTGTAATTTTAAAAAAACTATAGCATAAAGACTTTTGGGTTTGTGTAAAATGTTTCAATTGAGTGATCCAGTCCTGCTCAATGGGACTTAATTTTCTATGTGGTGCTTTTGAATAAATTATGTTTCACACAAAAACATATTTTTCCAAGGAGAACAATAAAGTTGTCCAAAACTAAGAAAACTGATTTCACAAGTACCTACACAATCTGTCAATAGTGCGATTGATATTAATCAGGAGCTCTGGAACAGTTATTGACCCTGGAAGGTTTTTAGCAGCAGGTAATCAAGAAGAGTGGCTATCCAGCACACTGAGGCTCACTTCTCATGGGAGATATAAAATAGGCAGCAGGAAACATTCCTGGTCACGGACAGTTGGAGGACACAACTATGTAGTCAGTCACCTGTCTTATCAGTGACAAGGCATGAAGCATCTAAAGGCATCTTTATGGTTTTTTAGAATGTTAAAAAAATAAAATAAACCTCTGCATTTGTAATGCTCATTTTCTAATTTCATGTATTTCTGTGAAATCCCTCATCAATTTTAGAATGCCACAGAAAACATTATTGCTATACTTTTCTATTTTCTTCTTTAATTTCTTCCTTAAGTTTAATCGATGGCCACTGAGCCTGAAGATTTTTGTTAAGTACTGTGGACTGAATCAAGGCAATCTCATATTCTAGACAGACAGTCCACCACTGAGTACCATCGCCAAGCTTTACTGTATGGTTTTTAATGACATAGTCTTGTATAGAAAACAAGCAAGTTTATTTCAGAGCAATATGAACATGATGAAAGAGTGAGAGTTCACAGTGATCCCAGGAGCTTAGCTAGTGTGTACGATCGCACTGTGTATCTAATTCTACTTCCTAAAATTCTACACAGACTCAGAAATAGGCCAAACAGAGTTTATGTTTATTTTTAAAACTATCCTCTCTTACAGGGGAAGAGAGTAGATGAAGACAAGAGAGAGAAAAACACTATAGTGGAAAGCAAGCAAGCAAACAAACAAAAACTACATTCATGAACCAAAACTATGAACAGTGGTCTGAGAGTAGAGACCTTTTTAGAGGAAACAATTTCCTGAGGACTGTGTCAGTAATGACCAGAGAGACTACTGTGTCAACTGTACTGTTGCTATTTTCCAAAATCTCTTAAGAGACACCATTTCTTGGGGGTGGCGGGGGGGGTTTCCTATTCATGTGATCGACAGGCCCATTTGAAATTACTGGAAAGCAGGGGACAAAGGAGTAGTTTTGTTCCCTACCAGAGAACATTCGGGTAGATAGTAATTTTATGATCTTTTGGGCAAGAGTTTGAGTTTAGAATGTCAGGTTTCAACCCAACGCATGACATATGATGCAGTCCTAGTTTTTGTTTTTGTTTTTTTGATTTTTTGTTTTTTGTTTTTTTTCTGCTTTGTTATGGCCAAAGAACATACAAGTCATTAAATGGTTCTGATATGCATTCTAGCAACACTTAGTAGACAGTCTCAAACAGATTTTCATTCTCGTATACAGAAGTTATTGAAGAAAAATATGGTATAAATTCTTTTTTTTTAAATTTTAGTTTAGAGATGTATCTGAGAGTTGTAAATATAAGGATTGAGGGATGACTATGAAAGATAAATGGCATGAAATTATCAAAGACAATGAAAATACTAAAAATTTGGTAGAATACATAAGAAAATGAATTTTCTCTTTTGCATAAATTTATAAAATATTGATATTATATTAATCCTCAATTAATATAGTTATTAGCATATTAGATTATCTTGACTCTTTTAAATTTTAGTAGTTTGCTATTTCTATCAAAAAATTAATCCATCCATAAGTCAAACCATATGCTTTGTATTATCATCTTACTGTTCATATGATTTGTAGAAGAGCCCTGGATAAAGAATGTCTAAGTAATCTGTCAATGCTTAAATTTATATTTCAGAATATTTTAATAACATTTGAATTTCAGTTGTATTGTTTACATTTTACAATTTTTCAATATATTTTTGTTTCTCTTATAATTTCTTCTATATTTACCTAACTTTATTTATGAAGTTTACAATGGTGTCTTTTGACTCCTCAACCAATGATCTTATTTAACCACTGCTTTACAAGGCATGTATAGCATTAGTTAACTTCTTTTCTATTGTCTGGCTTTGTAAGGAATATATTAAATTTCCCATCATATTTTGAGCTTAAAAAACTCATTGTTTCATTGCTTACAAGTTTATTTTTGATACCTCATCCATAATAATACTTACAGAAATCTGCTTGTTCTCTGTAAATAAACATACTTTTTAAAGACAATATTCTTTACCATCTTTTTCAACTTGTGTATTATATGACAAACAGGAGACATTTGCTTTGATATTTTAATCTAAAAATATTGTTATTTAGCCCTATTTCCCATTCTTCCTTCCAATGTTCGCCATGCCTCTCACATTTTCTTTCCTCTCAAATCATTCTCTCTTTTTCAAAAATTTCTATATATGTGTATATAGGCATATGTATATAAATACAAGTTGTTCAGTCCATTTAGTGTTACTTGAATATATATGATTTAAATAGGCATATATATATATATATATATATATATGTATATATATATATAATAACAAAAAACAAAATATAATATAATAAAGTGAAACAAAAATGATCACACTGCAGTCAGACAGAGCAAACCAGCAGAAGAAAAAGTGCCCAAAGAGAAGGCATGAGAACCAAAGACTTGTAAATGTAACCTTTATTCTCCTGAAGTAATTTTCATTTCTGAGGCTTACTGCCTCTATCTGCTAAACTAGGTCTAGTCCTTAAATCCTAGCCTCCATACAATCTTATCCAGACCTAGAATGTTTCAACCTCTGACACTTACTGCTGAATTAGCTTACCCTTCCTAGCTTTCTTATCTCTGTCTGGTTGATTCAATTCAGCTGTTTAGCTCAAACTGCTCTGAGCTGCATCAATCAGGCTGTCGGTTTCAATGTGGCTTCTTTCAGATTCTCCAGAATTGCTCTGTTTGAACTCAAACTAATTCTAGCAATTTGTTCTAATCTTGGGGCTCCTTCTCATTCTCTGGCTAGCTTAATTTTTACCCGAGTCCATCTTGCTCTCTCTTCAACCTGACTCTGTAAGACTCTACTAGTAAAATTGCCTTCTCCTCTCTGCACTGTCCCTCAAGCAGCTTCCCTTTTCTCTCTTTTCTCTAAATGGTTTGGCAGATCCTGTTTTGTCAAATATTTCTGATTTGTCACTTGGTCTGCCACTCAGAGATCACTTTTAAATATAGATGCTTCCTTTTACAAACTAACTTTACTTTCATTGTTTGGGATTTAAAGTGTATGCAAAGGGTTGAGCCACACCACAACTAGAAATATGTTTTTTTGTTTTAATTTTTGTTTTTCAGTACATAATACAATCTCAGCGTTGGCAGTGTGATTAAATATCCTGCAATAGAGACTTGTTCATACATTAACAATCCTAAACTTAAAACTATGATATATATGCAGAGGACCTTGTTCAGACCTATGTAGACCCAGCTTACTGATTCAGTCTTTGTGAATTAGTATATAGTGTATAGTTAAGAATTATGCTGGTTTAGATATGTAGAAGTGTAAGGTCCCCATCTAAGATCCATGAATCCACCAGTCCTGGAAATATGGGTAAACTTATAGTTCGAGGTATGTATTTTCCTCCTATTGAGTGGTGTTAAGTCCAATTAGACGGTTGTTGGTTACCACCAAGATATGAATGCCACTATTGCAATTTAGCAATATTTCATCATGCTGGTCAATATTGTGGATGATAAATATCACAGCTGTGTAGGACTACTGGTGGCTTACCTACATTAGAAACTTACATCCCATCTTTCATATCTATGAAAGTCATTTGATGCTTTCTAATCAGATACAGTTCTATCCTCTTAGTCCTCCTATGATGTGCATGAATTCATTGGAAACAGCAACTTATCTTAATGATTTGAGAACCAACTAAGTGTATTGCCTACCATCTATGTTTTGAGAGTCTTTTAGGCTGCTTTATAAGTTGAGAATGTATGCAGGTTTTGTTGACGTGGGACTTTTTTAAAAATTTTAAACAAAATTTTCATTAGATATTTTCTTCATTTACATTTCAAATGCTATCCCAAAAGTCCCCTATACCCTACCCCTGCCCTGCTCCCCAAACAACCCACTCCTGCTTCTTGGCCCTGGCATTCCCCTGTACTGGGGCATATAATATTTGCAAAACCAAGGGCCTCTCCTCCCAGTGATGGCCAAATAGGCCATCTTCGGCTACATATGCAGTTAGAGACACAAGCTCTGGAGTTACTGGTTACTTATTGTTTTTCCTATAGGGTTACAGACCCCTTCAGCTCCTTGGGTACTTTCTCTGGCTCCTCCATTGGGGGCCCTGTGTTCCATCCAATAGATGACTGTGACCATCCACTTCTGTATTTGCCAGGAACTGGCATAGCCTCACAAGAGACAGCTATATCAGGGTCCTTTCAGCAAAATCTTGCTGGCATATGCAATAAGGTCTGCGTTTGGTGGCTAATTATGGGATGGATCCCCAGGTGGGGCAATCTCTGGATGGTCCTTCCTTCTGTCTCAGCTCCAAGCTTTGTCTCTATAACTC
The DNA here is from genome assembly GCF_900095145.1 of Mus pahari. Taxonomy (NCBI): domain Eukaryota; kingdom Metazoa; phylum Chordata; class Mammalia; order Rodentia; family Muridae; genus Mus; species Mus pahari. The sequence goes on from NC_034602.1 coordinate 61,148,736, forward strand.
CTTTCATGGGCATTTTGTTCTCCATTCTAAGGAGGAACAAGCATCCACACTTTGGTCTTCCTTCTTCTCGAGTTTCATGTGTTTTGCAAATTGTATCTGGGGTATTCTAAGTTTCTGAGCTAATATCCACTTATCAGTGAGTGTATATAATGTGAGTTCTTTCGTGATTGGGTTACCTCACTCAGGATGATATACTCCAGATCCATCCATTTGTCTAAGAATTTCATAAATTCATTGNTTTTAATAGCTGAGTAGTACTCCATTATGTAAATGTACCACATTTTCTGTATCCATTCCTCTGTTGAGGGACATCTGGGTTCTTTCCAGATTCTGGCTATT
>NC_034602.1:61149099-61151539 GCF_900095145.1 Mus pahari
GAGCATCTTCTCGGTATATGCCCACCAGGAGAGGTATTGCTGGATCTGCTGGTAGTACTATGTCCAGTTTTCTGAGGAACCACCAGACTGATTTCCAGAGTAGTTGTGTAAGCTTGCAATCCAACCAGCAATGGAGGAGTGTTCCTCTCTCTCCACATCCTCGCCAGTATCTGGTGTCACCTCAATTTTTGATCTTATCCATTCTGACTGGTGTGAGGTGGAACTCAGGGTTGTTTTGATATGAATTTTTCTGATGATTAAGGATGTTGAACATTATTTCAGGTGCTTCTCAGTCATTCGGTATTCCTCAGTTGAGAATTCTTTGTTTAGCTTTGTGCCCCATTTTTAAATAGGGTTATTTGATTTTTTTGGAGTCCAGCTTCTTAAGTTCTTTGTATATATTGGATATTAGTCCCCTATCTGATTTAGGATTGGTAAAGATCCTTTCCCAATCTGTTGGTGGCCTTTTTGTCTTATTGACAGTGTCTTTTGCCTCACAGAATCTTTGCAGTTTTATGAGATCCCATTTGTAGATTCTTGATCTTACTGCACAAGCCATTGCTGTTCTGTTCAGGAATTTTTCCCCTGTGCCCATAACTTTGAGGCTTTTCCCCACTTTCTCCTCTATAAGTTTCAGTGTCTCTCATTTTATGTGGAGGTCCTTGATCACTTAGATTTGAGCTTTGTACAAGGAGATAAGAATGGATCACTTCACATTCTTCTACATGGTAACAGCCAGTTGAGCCAGCACCATTTTTTGAACATTGGTGGTTTTAGCTCTCTTGTCAAAGATCAAGTGACCATAGGTATGTGGGTTCATTTCTGGGTCTTGAATTCTATTCCATGGATCTACCTGTTTATTGCTGTACCAGTCCCATGCAGTTTTTATGACAATTCCTCTGTAGTATAGCCTGAGGTCAGGCATGGTGATTCCACCAGAGATTCTTTTATTGTTGAGAGTAGTGTTTGCAATCCTAGGTTTTTTGTTATTCCAGATGAATTTGCACATTGCCCTTTCTAACTCAGTGAAGAACTGAGTTGGAATTTTGATGAGGATTGCATTGAACCTGCAGAGTGCTTTCGGTAAGATAGCCATTTTGACCATATTATTCCTGCCAATCCATGAGCATGGGAGATCTTTCCATCTTCTGAGATTTTCTTCGATTTCTTTCCTTAGAGACTTTAAATTCTTATCATGCAAATCTTTCACTTCCTTAATTAGAGTCACACCAAGGTATTTTATATTTTTCCTGACTATTGTGAAGGGTGTTGTTTCCCTAACTATTTTCTCACCCTGTTTATCTTTTGTGTAGAGAAACAGAAGTGGGCCAGTTTTATTGATGAGATATAAGTAAATCACAAATATATAGAATATATTTTATTTATATTAAGAAACTCTGTAGATGTGTATGTATCTATTTAACTTTTATCAAAAACTTCTTTACATTTGTTTTTGAAATTATTAATATGGATAAAATTAACTTGTATTTAAAGATTTATCAATATAAATAAATTTAGCCTGTTGAATGGTTTAATTTTATCACAGCAATTCTAATGTACATATTTCAGTCTTTTCACTGTAACATTCTGACACCATTGAAAATGGTTATTTTACATCTTTATTTTTAGTTTATTTTTTGTTTTTGCATTTTTCGTGTGTTTGTTCATATGTAATTTCTCCTGTTAATGATACTGTCCAGACACTACCTATGTAGCTGAAGTAGTTTGTATCTTTCTAGAACTAGAATTACAAGTACACATAGAGGGCTCCTGGTTTTATTCTCAATTACATTTGAAAGAGGTACAATGGGAAGGTTTCCCCTTTTTTTGGGGGGGGGGGGTTGAGACAGAGTTTCTCTGTGTAGCCCTGGTTGTCCTGGTACTCACTCTGTAGACCAGGCTGGCCTTGAACTCAGAAATCTGCCTGCCTCTGCCTCCCAAGTGCTGGGATTAAAGGCGTGTGCCACCATGCCCGGCTCCCCTTTTATGTTTAGTGGTCTATTTTTTTATTGTTCCAAGTTTGTCTCTCCTAGATTCCTTGGAGATATCTCATTTTACTATCAAAGATACAAGTAAACACCCTCTTTTTCCAAGTTAAAATTATATTGACAGTCTATCTTCTCTATACTCAAGTAATTCTTGAGTTTTTCTGGAGAAAAGAAACACCAGTTTCAGAATACTACTTGCGCATAGTCACAGTTTTATATTTCAGTGCTTTATAATAATTTTGATTGTCATCACATAGCCATTTTCTAATGACTAAATTAATAGAGCAAATTAACCAACCATTAAATTAAACCTGCAGCCCAAACTCAAATGTGATTTATATACTGATAAACTAAATGTCTCTACTGTGATTTCCAAAAGATCCCTACATCTCAGTATACAGTCTCTCTCTCTCTCTCTCTCTCTCTCTCTCTCTCTCTCTCTCTCTCTCTCT
>NC_034602.1:61151709-61164731 GCF_900095145.1 Mus pahari
TCCCCCTCCCTCCCTCCCTTCCTTTCTACAAGCTTGTTTAATCATCAACCATTTCCATTCCAATTGTTTAAAAGCCCAGAGCCTTTCTAAGTATCTGTATTTCTTGAAGGAATACTAAAACATAAAATGATTATGTTATTAAAGATACAATGGATAACAAAATAATTTAACTTTAATCTAATGTTTTCACAAATCTGTTAAGTGAAAGTATACACAAAATTAGAGGTTCCTATTCTTGCTAAATATGAAAGGCATTGATGATAGTCAGGATCATAATTTATAATTACAAGAATTTTATATTAGTTTATACAAACAATATCTTTGAAACTGCCATATTATAATTATTATAAAAGTATAATAAGGAAATATAGATTAATGCACAGCATCATCTGAATTAAAGTCATCAAATTATCATTGTATTGAAGTGGTTCTTGAAAAATATATTGATGCCAATATTCCAGTTCTTTTTAGCATTATATGAAACTCATAGAATGAAATTTACTGTCAACTGAATTTAATTTGTATAAGCATATGAACTTTATAACATTTTACTCTTCATTACTCTGTGTCATTATTTATTATTTCTGATTGGTGAATTATATAGTTTCATCTTACTGTAATAACACACAATGACTGAAAAATCATTTAAACATAATAGAGAGTGTTTTGTTTTGTTTTTATTTTATATTTACTGATGGATTTGAGTCCATCATGGTAAGGAGGAATATTAAAAAGCAATATGCATGGAGGTCAAAGGGAAAAGTTAAGAGATCACAAGTTTTTTATTTTAAAAAACGTATTTTATTATCATTTATTAATTAAACAAAATGATGAATTTGTTATGGCATTTTTATAAATGTATATAATGTAATTTAATCATATTGAAAGCCTATATAGCCTTTTGTGCCCCCACACACTTTGAGCTTCTTCCTTTTTTCAAATAGTTTTCCTTCTGCCTTCATGTCCTTCCCCACACAGACCAACAGTCCAAATACATGGAATGCTTTACAAATTTGAGTGTCATCTTTCCCCAGGGGCCATGTTAATCTTCTCGGTATCATTCCAATTTTAGTATATGAGCTTCCAAAACAAGCATGAGAGATCAAATCTTTAAGCATAAACATGACATAGAAATATCAAAGTGGAAGTGGAGTGAGGTTATGAAATGTTAATGCTCACTTACACTGATGTACTTCTCACAAAAGGCTGCATATCATAAAAATTCCATAAATAACATCATTACCTAGGGACCAAGAGTGAAAACCCCGAGTCTATGGGGGACAATTTTTTGTTAAACCACAACAGTTATAAAACATAACACCTTTATTCTTAAGGAAGAAGTCCATATCATTCATTCATAGATAGTTTTTATTTGCTATCCTGCCTCACTTTTCAAGGATTTTGCAGTTACGGGACAGTTAGTATGTTTAGGCATGTTAAAGACTATTTGACTTTAGAATATAGAGACATGAATCAGAAATCATTCTACTTCATTTCAACATTCATTTAGCAGATGCAATTTTTTCCTGTGAGTAAAAGGCATGGGGAAGATCTAATGTAGTTAATCTACCTTGCAAAAGAAACTTAGCATTAGTACCCATGTCCATTTTCAGGCTGTTCATGCTTGTATCGTGTTCCAGGTTCCTATACTTTGGGCTTTTCTTCATGCCACATGCATCTTCTGGATATTTTTCACATTTATATAGAATTTATTTTATAGAAAATAGGGCAGTATGTTTTCCTTTGTTCCCAATATCTATAACATTCTCTCATTTATAGCTTTATTCACTAGTAAATTTAATGACCTTTTCATGTAGATAAATGTTCACACTTTTCTCAGTTTCATGATGACATAGCATGACCCAAGACTTTATCTTAATAGAATGGTGGAATATGTTTGTCAAAATCTACTTGTAAGAGTATGATTAAATTTAGAATGTTTGCAAAGAACTATATGAAAGATGTTGGTTACAAAAATGAGCCTTATAAGTAAAAAAAAAAGAAATAATAAATTTAAATAAGAGAATTATTAGTTTAACAGAAGATTTCAGCTTAAAAGTTTGATTTTAGTTGGAAAGAAATAGGAAGAATAGGGTAAAATCAGTGAAAATGTAATATATATATATTTATATAGATATATAAAATCTATATCTCTTTATCTGTATTTATCATCTGTCATCTATATCATCTATATTTATATCTGTATTATTTATCTCTATTTCTCTATATATCTGTGTATACAATATCTACTGAAAAAATATTCATTAAATTATCCGCTATCACAGTGAAGAAAATATTCTCATCTACCTTTTCTCACAAAGTAAATCATTCAAGCTAGTAGCATAGGCATTTTTTATTTTTATTTTCTGTTTTACAATACTTAATTTTAGGTTTCCTTTTCATTGAAATGATAATGAGCATGGCCTAAACCACTTTATGAAGGAAAGAGTTTACTTCAGCTTGTAGTCCATCATGAATGGAAGGGAAGGCAGGAACTCAAGGAAGGAACTTGGAGGCAGGAACTAATACAGAAACCATTGCAGAACCCGAGTATTTGGATTTCAACTCATGCTCGTGACTTGCTCAGTCTGCTTCATATACAATCTAGGACCTTATTCCAAGAGACAGCACAGATCTCAGTATTGCCCTCTTCATAAATAATCAAGAAAATGTCTCAATGAGACATTTATGTACATATTTTCTTGATTGAAGTTTCTCTTTTCATTTGTCTCTAGCTGTGTCAAGTTGATAAAAATCTAGCCAAAGAAATTGTTTTCATTCTTGTTTTTTTGTTTTTGTTTTTTTAAATAAGATTTAAACTTGAAGTTACCCAAAGCCTTTGTGGCTGTTTAGGTTTTTTTCTTCTAATAAAACATTAAAAAGTTATTTTTGAAACCTATGCAGACCTCCATGGAGAGAAGGCTTACTGGCCCATTCATCAAAGTTGAGTTCACTGTAGTCTCCAAGGAATTCAGATGCATCTTCACAGAAGTAAGTGCCAAGAACATGGCTGGGATCCATATTCATCAATTTCCAACTCAAGAGTCCTCTAGAGTGCTCTTGAGGAAAGACACAAAGGTATCTTCCTGCCTCATTGAGGCACACAACCTCATTCATGCAGGGATCATCTACTTTTATGTCACAATACCTGTTTTGGTATCCAGGCACACAGAAGCAGGAGTGGCCATTGATTCTATCCTGGCACACAGCACCATTGTGGCAAGGGCTGGAAGCACACTCATTGTTGTCTGTCTCACAGGAACTCCCAGAATATCCAGCAGGGCAGATAGGGACAATGTGCTCAGGGCCTTTATGGCAAGTGCCTCCATGTCAGCAAACATTCCCTCCATAGGAATCTGTGACAGTTTCACAGGTCAGCCCTCTGTACCCAGGATGACAAGGGCAGAGGAAATCCCTTTGTGTTGGGATATTCTCAAAAGTGGCAATTTCTTGGAAGGGACTGGAGAAGCAAGAGTTCTTTATATCTTCACAGGTTTTGTCCAAAATTTGGGATAAACAACTTCTACTGTAACTGGAGAGGTAGTGGATTCACAGGCAGACAACGTGAGACTTTGATGCCTCTTTGAGATCAAAGCCTTGTCACAATAATACAGCATGTAAAGTCACTATTGACATCTGTATTTGTCATTGCTGGCCTGGATAAACAGGTGCCCTGTGTGAACTGGACATAAATGAATGCATAGCAACCCCTGCCAGCTTGGGGAGAATGTACTGAGCTGTCCTCAGAAGATCTAGACAGAGACATCGCAGATTTGCCTTCCTCTTTCAACTACCTTGGTGCTTCAGGTTCCCCCTTCTCAGAGATGAAGGGAGGTGTGGTGGGAGGCCTGGGAGTGGATAAACTGGGAAGAGCAGGTGACTGCATTTGGGATGTAAAGCAAATAAATAAATAAATAAATAAATAAATAAATAAATAAATAAATAAGACCACACAGACTGTCTAAATCCTTCAAATATTGAAGTATAAATAGCATTTTAAACTCTCTCTCTCTCTCTCTCTCTCTCTCTCTCTCTCTCTCTCTCTCTCTCCCTCCCTCCCTCTCTTTCTGTATCTCTGTGTGTGTTTGCTGTCAGAGACAGGTGGCCAGAGAAAATGCTTTGTTCCCTGGATCTGGAATTAGAAAGGTGGTTGCGAGCTATATGGGTTCTGTGAACCAAACTTGGGCCTTCTGTTAGACCAATCAACACTCTTAAGCCACTGAGCCATCAGTGTAGCCCCTACCACTGATTTTTTATATATATTTTTTCTTTTTGTCTTTACCACTGATTTTTAAATGTTTATTTTCTTCTTATTTTATGACATGAAAAGAAAATAGGTCACAATTTTTCACATGCTATAAAATATGTAATTAGATCTAGAGTTGGCCACTTGAGAATCTTTCTGAGATGTATTACTTTTTACCTCATTTGGCATCGTGTCTATTTGTGACTTTTAAGGCATTTTTATTATTCACATAAAGAATACAAATAACCACTATAATCAGTTTTTCTTTCTCCAAACATCGTGTTTGGATGTAGGGGTTAAAAGATCATATTACAGGTCTTACCTTTTCAACAACTCAAACTGTATGTCTCTCTAACCTTTTTCTCACATTGATGGACTTACAAAATTACATCAGCTGTGTTTACATGCTAGAATTTAGTAAAAATGTAACTATTTAAATAAAACATAGCTCTTTACTTAAATAAAACATACTATTCTAACTTTATAGAATGTTACAGCGCTGAGTTGAAGTGATGCAGCCTCTAAAGTATTTACATCTACCATTGATTAGCCCATACATGTATTTGATAAGGATTTATGAGTGCACAGATGTGTTGAAAGGCCTGTAACACCATTATTTGCTATATTAGGGGTTTTTTTCACTGTAATGAAACACTATGATCCAAATCAAGCTAAGTTGGAATGGGCTTATTTGGTTTACACTTCCACATAGTAGTCCATAATCCAAGAAAGTCAAATAGGGATAGAATCTGGAGTTGGTAGCTGTACTGGCTAGCTTTGTGTCAACTTGACACAGCTGGAGTTATCACAGAGAAAGGAGCTTCAGTTGGGGAAATTCCCCCATGAGATCCAGCTGTGGGGCATTTCCTCAATTACTGATCAAGGGGGAGAGGTCCCCTTGTGGGTGGGACCATCTCTGGGCTGGTAGTCTTGGATTCTATAAGAGAGCAGGCTGAGCAAGCCAGGGGAGGCAAGCCAGTAAAGAACATCCTTCCATGGCTTCTGCGTCAGCTCCTGCTTTCTGACCTGCTTGAGTTCCAGTCCTGCATCCTTTGGTGATCAACAGCAGGATGGAAGTGTAAGCTGAATAACCCCTTTCCTCCCCAACTTGCTTCTTGGTCATGATGTTTGTGCAGGAATAGAAACCCTGACTAAGACAGTAGCTGATACAGAGACCATGGATGGTGTTGCTTGCTTACTGGCTTGCTCCTCATGGCTTGTCGAGCCTCCTTTCTTATAGTGCCCAAGATCAGCAGCCCAGTGGTTTTCCAACCAACAATGGGATGGGCCCTCGCCCACTGATCACTAATTGACAAAATGCCTTACAGACTGATGTTATGGATTTATTTTTTCAATAGAAGCTTCCTCCTCTCTGATGATTCTAGTTTGTTGTCAGGCTGACAAAAAACCTAGCCAGTACAGATGATATATTCATAAATCCACCCACAGAGTATCTGCTTCTGCAGTTTCATTCTCCTGGGTTTCATGTATTGCAATTAACCATGGCATAAGCAGGGTTAAATTTGAAGTCTCAGAAATAAACAACCCACAACTATGAAATGATAGGTTACCTGGGGATAACATGGTGAATTCATGCCATATCCACCTTTAAAGAGAAACATCTATCTACCAAGTAAAAGCTATACTATGTACATCAGTTCCCAGTTGGTCATTAGTACTCATTTTGGGTATTAGATAATCTCTCACAGTAACACAATAATTGTAATAGATAACCCTTATTGTATTTATCACTGACACTAAAGACATAAAGTGGTCGTGTTGCCAACTCAAACCTAAAACACAAATCATTAAGGTGCATTCTGCACGTGAAATAAGTCAAAGTTTAGCATAGGCATGCATTTATAAGAAGGGAAAACCTCATATAGTCTATATAAGCACGCACACATACATGGCCTGGATTACCCAGAGCTTGTGACACATCCTAGATGTTTGGAAACATACCCTTCATAGGTGAGGAAGAAGCTGCTGTTAACTGTCATATGCTTGACATCTTGATGTATGACACATAGGGACATAATATGTGGCTGACATTTCATTTGCCTCACATTTTACACATTAAATATTTTTAAAGGAATACTATTTTTTTTCATGAAAATCCATTCAATTCACAACAGTAACAATTTCAGAGGTGTTCAAAGGACAGGTGCCTTAAAAATTACAAAAAGCTACAAACAGTTTAAAACAGAAAATTAATGTTCATGCATTTGTCAACATTTTTTTCAAAGAACAGAGAAAAACACCAAAAAAAGCAAAATTCAGACCTATTTATAATTTCAATAATTATGATAAAGTATGTTCAACTATTAAAAGAGTAAACTCTAAATTTGCATGTAAACATTAAATAAAGATAATCTTAAGCCAGATAATAGCAGGAAAAATCTAAGAAATTAAGAAATAATTAGAAAAATGTCAACAAATAAAGAAATATGCTGTCTGCATTTACTGCTAAAGTGTTTGAAGTTGTGGGAAAGAGTTGAGAGATACAAGTATTGATATAACACAAACTAATTTTAAGTAAAATTAGAAATTCATTGCTGGGCAGTGGTGGCACATAACTTTAATCCCAGCACTTGGGAGGCAGAGGCAGGCCGATTTCTGAGTTCAAGGCCAGCCTAGTCTACAGAGTGAGTTCCAGGACAGCCAGGGATATACAGAGAAATCCTGCTTAAAAAGCCAAAGAAAAATTTATTAAATCTTTATATGACTTCATAAGATATTGCTTGTAACAGACTAAATGGAAAACATAGATGTTTGGTTAGGAAAGAACTAACAAATTGGCCACAGTGAAGCTACAGTTAAAATAGTACAGACTAATGGTCTGGAATGAAATGCGATTACAAAAATATAGTATTCTGAAGTAAGTTGCATATCTCTTGTGATAGTTAAGAAAAAGAATGGCTCATCTGAAAACACTGATCAAATATGACTGCTTTGATAAGCAAAGACACCCTATACTTAGCAATTATCTTTTATGACGGAATGTAAGGCCCATGATTTTATATTTAAAAGACCTACAGGTAATGTGTTCTGCCACTCAAACCAAAGGTAATTTCAGAGAGCTTTCTATCAGAATTTTAGATATGTCCACATACTATTTCATAAATCTAAAGAGAAAACTTCTGAGTGTGTTTTAAATACTCTTGTCAGTTAACAGTAGGTAGCTCAAATGACGAACTTATTCTACCTTTAAGATTTCTAAGAACCCTGGTTCTGTACTTTAAGGTGAAACTATATGATGGTATGAAAGTGAATGTGTGCATAGAATGAATAAATACACAGAAGACTCATTCGGATTCTAGGAATCCAAACAGAATTCAAAGAGCTATGGACCCAGCAAACTGCAAACGCATTCCAACTTCCCAACTGTCCCTCTCCCTCTATCTGCCCTCCAGCTATCTCAGCATTTTCTGCCTCTATCTTCTCCTTCTCCCATACCCTCTCCTCTCACGATTCCTCTATTTCCAGCCATTGATTATTAGTAATAGGAAAGTTTTACCCATGCTATTTTCCAGTTAGAGGTTAAAAATTGTTTCAAGTTCTTGCTAAGGTAATGGAGAGTAGTTATGTGAGACAGAACCTTTGGCCTTGCTGATTAAAATATCAAAAGTATAAGGGCAGGGAGATGGCTCAGTAAAGTGAGTCTCAGATGAGTGTGGAGAAACCAGACACCTAAGTAAAATGCAGGGTTTGCCTAGTATTGCAAAGGTTGAAACAATTGGATGCTGAGAGCTGGCATTCAGCTAGCCTTTCATGCTTTGATAGGTTTCCAGTGCTTCAGTAGATTGTCTTTTTATGTATATGTGAGCAGGACTAATCAGATTTAGTAGTGTGTTTCACAATCCCTCCTGCTACATTAGGAACTTACCAGTGGCTACATAACCATAGAAAAGTAACTCTTCTCCCAGCAACCATCAGCTTTCAACAGTTTCTCAGCTTAGGTTAGGTTATCAGGAGTGGCGGCCTCCATGCCAGATCTTTTTTAATCGGATGTTTAATTAAGTGTTGTTCAGCTCTTGTGTAGGTAACCAGAGTGACTGTCTGTTATGTGTGTAATAGCTATGTCATGTCCAGAGCATTTCATTGCACCTCTTCCTATCCCCCAGTTCTTATATACTCTTTGCCCCTCTTCCATTATATTTCTTGAGGCTTGTTGGGAATAGGTATTGATTGTCCATCTACAGCTGAGCCTCCACAGTTCCTTATCTGTAATACTTTTAATGGTTATGATATTGCATTGATCACTACTCATTGCAATAAGAATTCTACCTCCCACCAACCAATGGCCTATTTCTATCTCTTTTTATACTCCAGCTTAAATGCACAGTGGATTTGAAACAAAGATGCATGTATAAGAGAATGTATGAGATGTTTGTCGTTTTCAAATCTCCATCTGTGTCACTCCTTTATTTAAATCTCTCTAATGAATTCTAGTTGCTCTTGTGACAACTTTTTAACAGTATTTCTAAATATAAGCAAACTTGTGCTTCTTTGCTGTAATATTTTGTCTTCTCCGTACTCCCTAATCTAAAGTCATTTTGATTTCTTTTCAATCTCTCACATATTTAGTATTTATCTACCATTTTTATAGACTGGGTCATAGATTGGGTACATATTGAAATATGCCATTCTGATGAGTAATTAAGGGTGTTCTATCTGGCCACAAGTGTAAGAGTTTAAGGCACACACAGCTGAGGAAGCAAGAGAAGTGGTCCAGAAACTGTATTAACTCAATGATTTCTCAAGTATCTGCCAATCATATGGAGCATCCTAAAGCTCAGGTATCTTATTAAATTGGCTTTCAGTGGTAGAAGGAAGGTACCCTTGTATGTCACTCCACTAGCCAGTCTGTGAGCTACCCCATGAGAATTTCATAATATTAATTAAAAGGCAAATCTCTGCAGTGTTTGAAATCATGAGATATACCTACATCATCTTAACAGTTCGTATTTCTAACAACTGATGCATATGTGCACCTATAGTAAGGCGATTTCAAAGAGGAGCGTGACGGTATTGTTTTTTTTTGTTGTTGTTGTTGTTGTTGTTGTTGTTGTTCTAATGCATTGTAAATTAAAATCATATCTACTTAAAAATAAATTGTGTCAAATATTTATTTCCTGTTACAAAATGTGTTTATGAGAATACAAGAAAATATGGTTTTTATACATTTGCAACATCCTGGTTCCTTTAAAAATGCCCTTTGTGCTCAAAGGTTAGTCTGAATTCTTTTCACCACCCATGTCTCAAATCCTGTATCATTTCTCAGACTATATCTTTAACATACTCAGTCTTGATGGGAACTTTCTCAGTGGATAATGCTTCAGTCATGGTAGACATAAGCTGCCTACCCTAGAATATATTATATAGTATTGAATATTGTTATGGCATCATTTAAACATGAATTATCTTTTGCATTTGAGTGATCCCAGACTAAAAAATATCTGACGATAACTTGGTACAAAGTAAATATTTATTGGTTGAATAATTGATTTTACACACTCTTTTCTCTTTTGCTGAACTCTTTATATTCCTGAATATAATCTTTTCGGGTGAGAAGAAGGCACGAATTTGTGTTTTCCTCAGTTTCTTCATGCTTTCATCAATATTATTAACTGAGAGTACCAGTTCAAGATTTATATTGAAGATTATATAGTCTTGAAAAGAAGTTTGTGTGTCTGAGGCCCATGATAAAATAAAGACACATATTTATTCATTAACATGAAACACAAGATACTTTTATTTAAGAATGGAAAAAAATGTGATTATTGCAGGAGATTTTAAAGATAAGTAATTTAGGCAGCAAAAATTGAAATGGTTTTCTCCACCTCAACATTAGTTTGGCTGTTTTAACTTTCTGTGACTTATGATTCTATAGCTAGATATATTGTGGTTACAGACCATATGAGTACAATAATTGTGAGCTGTATATTTTAATCTTGCTAATTTTGTGAAGTATTAACACCAGGATTAATCACATACTTATACTTATGCATCAAATGATCTTAGCGTTAAAGAACTGTTAACTTGAATTTTCAAGATCAAAGAAAGGCACATTAATTCAATAATCACCGACTTCCTGAAAATCAAAGCATTTCAGTTAATAAGGGATTGGTAAATCCAAGTATGTCTTTTCAGCATAATGCTATTTTTAAATTATTTTAGAAATTCTATATTTCATTTTAGAGAAGCCAACTTAAGAAATATTTTTTAATCAAAAATACATCAACATATTCTCAAGCAGAAGGTCTGGTTGTACTCTGTGTGGGTGTATATTTTCCAGCTAGACAACAAAGAGAACTGTATAAGCTCGAGTTTCATTTATAGTAGGATTGACATATCTCTTCTATAAAATATGTTCTAAGAAGAAGGGTAATTTTAACTTGTTCCTTGACTCTTCACTTGTAAACACAATTTCCTTAACTTCCTTGACCCACTGCTGAAGCTTCTCAAAGAACAGCTGATCAGATACCCGAATAATTTCAAATTTAATGCCTATGAACTACACAGGGAAATGGTTTTACTTATTCTGGCTTGCCTCAAGGTAGCATGATCATGAAAGTTCACTTTCTCACTGTCCTTGAATAATAACATTATTATCTGTAACTAGTTAATGTGCTGGCCAAGAGTACAGAGTGTGAGTAATTCTGTAAGTCTATAGCATTTTATTAATGGCATAGTTTTGAAATGCAAATTTAAGCATAAGAGAGTATCATAGAAGCATTTCCAGAGCTTTTTCTTTCTTTCTTTCTTTTTAAATTTATTATTATTTTCTTTATTTACATTTCAAATGCTATCCCGAAAGTTCCCTATACCCCCACGCCCCTGCTCCCCTACCCACCCACTCCCACAACTTGGCCCTGGCCTTCCCCTGTGCTGGGTCATATAAAGTTTACAAGACCAAGGGTCCTCTCTTCCCAATGAAGTCTGATTAGACCATCTTCTGCTACATATGCAGCTAGAGACTCGAGCTCAGGGGGTACTGGTTAGTTCATATTGTTGTTGGACCCTGATATAGTGGCCACTTGTGAGGCTATGCCAGTGCCTGGCAAACGCAGAAGTGGATGCTCACAGTCAGCTATTGGATGGAACACAGGGCCCCCAATGTAGGAGCTAGAGCTTTTTCTTTCTTTACAGAACAATTTTGCAAAAATTTCTTCATCACAAATTCACGCAGCTACTGCTATACTATTTACACCTTCATTTTTGTGTAATTAATATTAAATATCGGTCTGTGGGAGTCACATATATTCTTATATTTTCCTAGAGTTATGAAAGCATTTATATTGTTATTCATTAGAAAACATGTTTCTTATCGAAGTTCTACAGGAAGCAAAGAATTATTCTAGATGACAAGATACAAAGTAAGCTCTCTGTTATTGCCTAGTTTTTTTTTCTGTAAAGGTTTTGCCACTCATACTAAGTTAGTAACTGAAGTCCTACCAATTGCTAATCAGTTTTCCTTAACCATTATAAAATAATAAATACTTTTAAATCATTTTATTCAGATAATGAGCCTTCATATGATTTCTCTGATGAAGTTATTGAAAATAATCATTCTTGCATGATAGATTTGAACATTCTGTTAACAAATCTAGTGGATGAGGCTAGTGCACTCAGTTTAGAATCATCCACACCTATAAAGACATTACTGCTTTGTGAACTGATTCTTAATTTTCACACTATTTCCATAATAAGTTTTAGGTTTGTTATGAATGTTCTCAGGTACTTTGTACTTTTTAAACCAAAATACAAAAATCTTAGGTATCTAGGGAAAGTTGTGTTACTAAATCCAATCTGACTATGTTGCAACTTCAGTTAAATTTTCTTAAATATTTCAGTTTTACTTTGACTTTTTGATTAATGTGATAGCTGTACAGTTTAGTAGAGAACAAAGTGGTATTTCAACACCCACAAAGAGTGTGCCTTGATTATGGAATCTCTAATGAGCATCCAAACCATCTGTTCATGTCATCATGTCCTTGCATGGTTTCTAGTCTCAGTCTTTAGAAACTATGTAATAGTTTATCCATATCTAGTCACTCTACCATGCTCCAGAGCCTCAGAACTGATTCCTATTAAAGTACTTAAGTACCAATTGCATAGTCTTCTTTACACATGTAACCCAACAAAATAGTTCAAGCATTTTAAATATGGTTGTTCCCCAAAGCTTTTGACGCAGGCAATATAACATAATTACTATTAAAAAATACTTTTACTACTTCTATACCTGTAATGTATTTATTGAAGTAATCTAATATTAATGTCTATTAATAGAAAATCAGGGCCTGAAGAGTATGATTAGCCTTTCTTCATAAATATCCTAAGTAGAGTCTAAACAGAATGCTATTGTGAAGGTTCACACTGATAAAAATTAGAATAATGACTGGGAA
The DNA here is from genome assembly GCF_900095145.1 of Mus pahari. NCBI lineage: Eukaryota > Metazoa > Chordata > Mammalia > Rodentia > Muridae > Mus > Mus pahari. The sequence goes on from NC_034602.1 coordinate 61,164,364, forward strand.
AGTTTCTTTTATTTGCTAGATATAATTGCCATCTAAGAGGCTTACTACAAAATAAGTTCATGTTTTATAGTTCTTTTTGAACTCTGGCTGGCTGGGTCAATCCAGCTGTTGTGAATCAAAACTCCTCTCTAAACTGACTAATTCAAGCTGGCCTCTCTGGTCTTCTGACTGAATTGCAGTGCTTGTATCTCAATCTAACTCTGACAATCTGTTCTAATCTTCTTACTCTTTCTCATTCACAGCCTCACTCTGTCTTCACCTACAATCTGTCTTTGTGAAACTGTCTAATGAACTCTCTCTCTCTCTCTCTCTCACACACACACACACACACATGCGTTCTCTCCCTCTCCCTCTCCCTCTCCCTCTCC
>NC_034602.1:61164880-61167507 GCF_900095145.1 Mus pahari
CCCTCCCCCTCTCTTCACTTCTCCCTTCAGTCACCTCTTTCCTATACTGTTCTTGTAAGAGTTGTGTGTATTCTACTGCCGACATATTTTAAAAATCTTTCTCTGATTTATTATTTTGTCTGCTACAAAATTAGACATCATTTTCAAACATGGTTGCTTCCTTTTACAAACCAAAATTACTATTATTGTTTAGGGTTAAAGGTACATACTAAAGGCATGTCTAAGTTCCAGCCAGAGGGACTAAAGCTGTATGGAATGTCTGGTTTTCCTCCAAATCACACAGATCCAGAAGGTGTGTGGATATGATCCCCTAGCCAAAGTACCCATGTTGCTGGATTAAAATTCCTCTATAAATGACAATTATTTATCCATTCTTATTTAATGAGAAAGTGATTGACTTGTCTAGAGCTGGAGATACAGCGAGCAATAAGAGAACCAAACTTTCAACCTTTGCAAGAACAGCAAAAATTCTTAACCATGCAACCTCAGTCACAATTATTATTTATTAAATAAAACACGTACATGCATAGACTCTATCTTAGAGAAAAAAGATAAAAATATATTTTTGAGTAGAATGGTAAATCAAGGTCATTTTTCATGTTATACATAAATTCATTCATGTGGCTTAAAATAAGGTCTTCAACATGCCATGCCTCTTAAACTGCCTTCTAAATGTCTATGTTTGTCCCCATAGTGAATAATTCTGGACATCAAGTAGATATTCAGTGATATCAATTAATTATAATTGTTTTAAGAGTAATTATGATTTTATTTCCTTCGCAGTATTTTTAGTAAGCTTTACCCAAGCAATTGTTAGCCTTGCCTCAGGGTTGCATAAAATTCAAGTGGTAAAATAAATCATTAAAAGTCTTTACATTAATCAGAATCATTTTAATTATTTTTGCGTGTGGAATGCTAGTTAGAAAAACACAAATTCCAATACCTTGTCTTTCATTTTGTAACTGGATTTGAGTCTAGAAATACTGAACCAGTGGTCACTGGATGGAAGGTTAAAGAATTTTTAAATATAATAGATAAATATTAAAGAATGTAATAGATTATTCCTAAAGCTAAGTAAAATGAAAATAAAAAAGCATGTTACTTTTTTTATAGAAATAAGAGCAAATTATAGAAAAGAAATGATCTTGTTGATAATTTGAATCAAAAAATTATGAGATGCCAGGAAAAGCATTCAGAGATAAGTGCTAGAAGGACTGTGATAGAAGACATAGTTTGTAAGTAGAATCTTAGTAATAATTATATTTGAGCATGCAGATTTATTTCTTTTATCCTAAAAATAGTATTTAATATGCAAACATAAAAATAATTGCTAGCATAATAAAATTTAGTGATAAAGAAATATTTATAATAAGCTTAATTCTCCAAGGAGGATAAAATAACAATATGTTTTTGCTTGTAATAAAACTTTCTAAACATTGCTTCAAAACTATGTAGAAGAAATGATGTAAAATAATACATCTGGAATAAAAATGTAGACATCATGGAAGATAGGATTCATTTTGTAAAGTTACCAAATATGAAAGAAGATTTTTTTCTTTTGTTGATTCAAAGAAGACTAAGCAAAAGAAACATTTTTTAATGTAAAAAGTAATTTGAAATACAAATTAAAATCTAAATATATAACAGCTTATATTCCTCCAAATAACTGCCATATTAGAATTAGAATATTCCTCACTCAAAATGCTAATACACTTTACTAGACTAACCATCATGTGAATTTGTAATTATGCAAGCAACATGGAATGTACTAACAACCTGTATGGTATGGTGTAGCCTATAGCACAGCTATACAACATGAGATTATATCACATATACTGCCCTGACCAAAAATTGTCATAGAGTCCATAGCTATATTCATAGGCACATAAGTATGGGCATATGCACAGTGCACTTTTCACGTGATAAGGTAATATTATTATTATTATTATTATTATTATTATTATTTTATTAGATATCTTCTTCATTTACATTTCAAATGCTAACCTGAATGTCCCCTTTACCTTCCCCCTGACCTGCTTCCCTAACCACACACTCCCACTTCTTGGCACTGGCACTCCCCTGTACTGGGGCATATAAAGTTTTCAAGACCAAGGGGCCTCTCTTCTCAATGATGGCCGATTAGGCCATCTTCTGCTACATATGTAGCTAGAGACACGAGCTCTGGGGGTACTGGTTAGTTCAGATTGTTGTTCCACCTATAGGGTTGCAGACCCCTTCAGCTCCTTGGGTACTTTCTCTAGCTCCTTCATAGGGGTCCCTGTGTCCCATCCAATAGCTGACTGTGCATCTATCTCTGTGTTATGTCTCCCTTTTCATTTCTACTTTTTAAAATTAGAATACTGTCCCTGTGCCCTCTAGTTAGTCTGGCTAAGGGTTTGTCTATCTATCTTCTTGATTTTCTCACAGAACCAGCTCCTGATTTGGTTGATTCTTTGAATAGTTCTTTTCGTTTCCACTTGATTGATTTCAGCCCTGAGTTTGATTATTTCCTGCTGTCTACTCCTCTTGGGTGAATTTGCTTCCTTTAGGTCTAGGGGTTCTAGATGTGCTGACAAGTTGCTAGTATATGCTCTCTCTAGTTTCTTTTTGGAGGCACTCAGGGCTAT
>NC_034602.1:61168937-61188454 GCF_900095145.1 Mus pahari
AGATGGTTCCCTTACCAGCTCAGGCAGTGAGAGTGCTCCCAGACACACCCCTCTCCTCTGGTGGGGATGGTGCCTGTATGTCTGGAGCCAGAACCTGGGTCTGTCCCAGAAGCTGTGTTGCTTCTGCAATCTGCCCTCTCCCCGGCAAGGACCGGAGCCTGTGTGCACTGGAGCAAAGATGGCTCCCTTACCAGCTCAGGCAGTGAGAGTGCTCCCAGACACACCCCTCTTCTCTGGTGCGGATGGTGCCCGGATGTCTGGAGCCAGGAACGGGGTCTGTCCCAGAAGCTGTGTAACTTATGCAGTCTGCCCTCTCCCAGACAAAGACTGGAGCCTGGGCATACCGGAGCAAAGATGGCTCCCTTACCAGCTCAGACAGTGAGAGTGCTCCTGGGCTCTGAAGGTAATCTTTATATGCAAGGCAGCTAATAGCCATTAAGCTAACTATGAAAGAAGAAAAAGAAAGAAAGAAAGAAAGAAAGAAAGAAAGAAAGAAAGAAAGAAAGAAAGAAAGAAAGAAAGAAAGAAAGAAAGAAGTAGAAGGAGGGAGGGAGGAAGGAAGGAAGGAAGGAAGGAGGAAAAGGAGGCAGGAAGAAAGGAAGGAAGGAAGGAAGGAAGAAGGAAGAAAGGAAGAAAGGAAAAAAGAAAGGAAGGAAGGAAGGAAGACGGACAAAGTCCTTAGAGAATCCCACAATTTGCTTGCAGCAATAGTTCTCCTACCAAAACTGTATAAGACTCGGAAGGTGTTTGGTCTCATTGATCTTTAATTATTTTCTTATGGTATCTGTTCTCTCATATAATACATTGCAAACACAGCCTCCACTCCCTCCATTCCTGCCAGAATGCCTCCCCACTGTCCATTTCCCCCAGATTCACTACTCTTCCATTTTACTTCAGAAAAGAGCAGGCTTCCCATAATATATACCAAGCACTCCATAATGAAATTTGTACTTCCACCAGCAATGGACAAATATTCACAGTGTTCCACATCGTCACCACCAGGAGTTCTCACTTGTGTTACTGATGCTAGCCATTCTGACAGATGTAAGATTGTGGGAAGCGGGTGTGGCCGCATGGGCCAAGATGGTGCCCTGGCTCATTGCCAAGCCCTGTGATCCCTGCTTGTTTACCAAGAACCTGAACATGCGCACTTGAATGATCATGTGCTGCCCGCCTGACGCATAGAGTCATACAGCATGATATTAAGTCACTGGCCTATCAATGCGCACCCTGTCTGCGTGCATGGCTTGTGTACAGAGCGTGCTGAATGCTGATTGGGTGATGAAGAGTGGTGAGAGATGAGTTCAGTGGATGGATGTGGATAAATTGGGTGATCCCCCAGAATAAAGCGGAAGGGAAGCTGAAGCTGAAGCTGTGGAAGCTGGGGAAGTTGAAGCGGAAGCTGCTTGAACCCTACCTTGGTGTACATGTCGTCTTTTCCCCACCTCTGTGGGCCAGAGGCTGGGGTGCAAGGCCTAAGATGGGTTATCAAAGTAGTTTTGATTTACATTTCTCTGATGGCTAAGGATGTTGAACATTTATTTAAGTGTTCCTCGGACATTTAAAATTCTTATGTTGAGAATTATTTGATTAGCTCTGTATTCCACTCTTTAGTTTTTATTATTTTATTTATTTATAGGAATGTTGTCCCTATTCCTGGTCCCACCTCTACAAGCCCCCCCCTCCCCAGCATCTACCATCCCCTTTGCCTTTCCTTTACTCCCCTCTACCCAGCCACTCCCAACTTACCACTTCTAGCATCCTCTTTCCCTGGCACAACAAGCCTCCATAGCGCCAAGCACCTCCCATCCCACCGATGCTAAATAAGGCAATCCTCTGCTACATATATATCTGGAGCCATGGACCTACTCATGTATACACCTTGGTTGATAGTTTAGTCCCTGGGAGCTGTGAGTGGTCTGGTTAGTTGATATTGTTCTTCCTATGGGGTTGCCATCCCCTTAAGCTCCTTCAGTCTTTTCTCTAACTCTTCCATTGGGGTCCCTGGGCTCAGTCCTATGTTGTCTGTGAGTAACCTTATCTGGTATCAGTGGGAGGGGAGGTCCTTAGTCCTGTGGAGGCTTGTTGCCCCATTGTAGGGGAATGCAAAAGGAGCGAGGCAGTAGTTGGTGGGTGGGTGGGGTAGCACCCTTTTAGAGGCAAAGGGGAGGGGTGATGGAATGAGGGTTTTGTGGAGTGGAGAATTGGAAGGAGGACAGCATTTGAAATGTAAATGAATAAAATAGCAAATTAAAAATTCTTTCTTTGTTCTGTCTATTTAGTGCTTTGATTATTATGTGACAGGAGAAATTTCTCTTCTGAGCCAATGTATTTGGTGTTCTTTAGGCTTCTTGTATATTTATGGCCATCTTTTTAGGTTAGGTTAGTTTTTGTCTATGATTTTGTTGAAGATGTTTTCTGGCCCTTTGAATTGGGAATCTTCACTCTCTTTTATTCTTATTATTCTTATGTTTGGTCTTTTCATTGTGTCCTGAATTTCCTGGATGTTCTTGGTTAGGAGCTTTTTTTAAACTTTGTATTTTCTTGAATATTGTGTTAATATCTTTTACAGTATTTTCTATGCTTGAGATTCTCTCTTTGTTTCTTGTATTCTGTTAGTGATGCTTGTTTTATAACTCCAGTGTTGCCTCCATTTGTGGTTTCTTTATTGCTTCAATTTCCACTTGTATGTTTTGGATGGTTGGCTATCTTTAATTCCTTTACTGGTTTGACTGTGCTTTCCTGTATTTCTTTAAGGGACTTATTTGTTTCCTCTTTAAGGACTTCTCCCTGTTTACCTGTGTTCAGTATTTTTTAAGGGAGTTATTTATGTCTCCCTTAAAGGCCTCTATCATCTTTATGAGACAAGATTTAAGGTAAGAATTTTTCTCTTCAGGCATGCTAGGGTATCTAGTACTTGCTGTGGTGAGAGAACTGTGTTCTGATGGTGCCAGGTGGCACTGGTTTCTGTGGCTTCTTTTCTTGATCTTGCCTCTCACCATCTGGTTATCTCTTGTATTAGCTGGCCTTGCTATCTCTGACTGGAGCCTGCCCCTCCTAGGACCCTAGTTATAAAGGACCTCCGGGAATCAGGTTGTCTCTGTGTGTGGGAGGGGTTCTGGCTCACCCAATCTATGAGCCTGTGAGCCTAGTTGTGATGGACCTCCTGATAGTCAAGCTGTCTCTGGGTGTGGGAGTGTGTCTGGAGTGCTGGAAGGAAGATGTGTCTCAGTCAGGGCAGATAGCTCCAGTGTCTGCTGGGCCTCATGGGGGTCCCAGTTAGGACAAGTATTGGGACAGAGAGATGTCTAACCTTTGAGCCTGTTTATGAAGAACCTCTTGGTAGTCAAGCTGCCTCTGGGTGTGGGCAGAGGTGGGGCTGTAGCACCCCAACTGCCCCTAGGAGCAGTTGTGAACTGGAAGGTCTGTATTCCATTTTAAAAATTAGATTGTTAGGTTTGTTGGCACCTAGTTTTGGAGTTATTTATACATTTAGCTATTAGACCTCTGTCAGATGTGGATTTGTGTATTTATTTTTCATTCTGTTTCAGACTGTTATTTTGTCCTATTGACAGTGTCCTTTGCCTTATAGAATATATTCATAATCCTAAGGTTCCATTTATTGATTGTCAGTCTTAGTGACTAAGCTATTGGTCTTCTGTTAGGAAGATGTCTCCCATTTCAATTCAAGGCTATCACCTACATTTTGCTTTCTCAGTCTCAATGTATCTGGTTTTATGTTGAGAGTTTTGATCACTTTGACTTGAGTTTTGTGCAGAGTGGTAAATATGCAAGTCTGTGTACTTTCTATGCAGCACTGTAGAACAAGAGAGAGAGAGAGAGAGAGAGAGAGAGAGAGAGAGAGAGAGAGAGAGAGAGAGAGAGAGAGAGAGACATAGGAGGGATAGTCATCGCAGTCTCTAATCCAAGAATTATGGAAAGAATTCACAAGACAGCTACAGAGATGAGAGTGAAACTTTCACTTTTGTTTTGAGTTGCTCAGACCTCTTTAAAAAGAGACTGTCAAGCCCATTTTGTTAAGAAGTGTTCAGGTTGTAACTTGATAGAATGGTTCCTATGGAAACAGACTTCAAACTCCTACATAAAGAGGAAAAGAAAATATTTCCATAGAAAAAAAATAAAGTGATTTCCTGTAGCCTTTAAAATGGGTTAAAATTCAAATGTCAGTTTTAGCTCAAGAAAGAAAACTAAATAGAATTTGTTTCACAGAGTTTTCTTTGACTGCTGAACCTATAATGCAAAATATAAAAAAATATTTTCATTGTGTATGTCTATTTTTTCCTCAATATTAATATATGTTACATTTTTATTAGATTTCAATACTTTTGATGATACAGCTTGCCTTCTTCTTAGGCTTAAAAATTATCATATAGGATTAAAAAAAAGATTGATTATGATTAAAACTGGTTCTCAAGTAAAAGAAAGATGCTGATTATGATTAAACCTGATCCTCAAGATTGAGATATGTCCCACCTGTAACATTAATTACTAATGGATCTGTACTGTCTGTCCCAGGGAACAGCTACCATGTCTTTCTTTCAAGACCCTATCTTTGTTTCTACATGTTGCTATGTCTACTTTGTGAACATCTTGCAAGCATGGCTTTTTTAAAAAGAGGTCGTCATTGATTGACTTATTATGTTTCTGTTCTGTTCCTCTAACTTTAGTGATTTGTCCATCAAGTCTTCCACTTGGAAATCCCCTGCCCCTGAGCTATAAAAACCTCTTCTTTCTCACATCCAGTGCTGATATCTTGAACCTTGCTTTTAGGGAGAGATAGTCCATGAATAGAAATTTTAAAAGCTTGCTTTAATTAATTTGGTCATGATGATTTGGATCTATGTTCTTTTTCCTCACACCATTGGGATTAACACTTTCTTGACAACTAACAATGAATTTTGGTCAAACTCCTTGCTTTTATTTTTAGCACTCTTAGTATGTACTCAATGTACATTTTTTTCATCTCAACCAGAATGATTAACCAGTCTTTACAAGTTTTAGCATATGAATGAATTGAACACTAAAATATAGTATGATTTGATATAAAATTATCCATTTGAAAATGTTTGAAAGCATTATTATGTTAAATTTCTTCTTCTTATTGTATCCTCTTATCCATAATCACTAGTCACCCTTAGAAATTTTGTGATATTAATATCAAAGAAAAAACTAGTTTAAGACATATTTAGTTAAAAGTACTAGATTTGCTGTGATCACAGTAGAAAAGGTAAATATTACCATATAGCAAAGCACTAGAAAGACGTGTTCTTTAACTCCTTGTAGGAATAAACTTTCTGAACCCCAGAACACTGCTACCATAAATAGACTAACTTAATTAAAAGATCATTGAGATTTTTATCTTAGATAACCTACATAACATTATTCAATCTCTTTTCTCTTTTGGATTAAGTAAGAAAATTCTGAGCTAAAATCAGTATAGAGTGATTTTATCTTAATCATTTTTTAAAATTCCTTTTGCCATTTATCCTTCCAAATGAGTTAAGGTCAATACTTTGCACCTCTTGGTATATTAGCATTGTCTACCTTTATCTATGATCTTTGTCATCATCACCACAGCCATCATTCACTGCATTTAAATATGTATCAAATGCCTTGCTCCAAGATTTGGATGTGTAATCTGCAAATAGATAAGATGTCTTACCTTTATTTTACAAACCAGACAATGTGCACTGAGAAATCTGTTAGCAAGGTATGGTTACATGGTTAGTAAATAACATACAGGCCTCACCTTCATACCCTGGCTGATGAGAACAGTTTCATCCGCTGGCATCGTTTATACACTGCAGTTTATGTCAGAATGTAGTGCAGGCAGAGGAAAGAGAAGAGTAAGAATATTCAAGATCTGAGACAGTAAGAAAAGTGGAAATTAGGTTTAAAGATACGATAGTAAAAACAGCACTTGAGAGATAAAGCTGGGTCAACTAGCAAACATGGAACAACAAAGATCTACTAAACAACCAAGTTTGTTTGCATTTTTTTTCTAAAAAAAAAAAACTGCTTTGACTTTTGAAGCAACAAATTCTTAAATGGATAAGGATATTAGAAAACTCATATTATTGATTAATATGCTTACTGACACCCTTTTTATATTAATAGCAGCTAAAAAATAGTGATCATTTGAGGGAAAATTACCAATTTTAATCATGTAACAGAAGACGCTTTAAGGTTATGTTTTATTATTTATAAAAATATTATAGTTTACATATTTTTATCTTTTATATTTCCTCTTTCTAATTATTGGTATACACCTTGAGAAATAGAATTTAGTTATATTTTTCCTGCACTCTCATTGAATGAAATCTTTCAAAGCTGTCAGCAACTTGTGTACTCCATAGATGATCTGAAAGTCAATTTGTAGGAAAATATTTGTTCAAGAATAAAGTTAATATCAACACACATAAAAACAAATCAGTTGCCTCATTGTACAATTAGAACTTTATTGGTTCTAATAATTGATATCAACCCTTTATTAAGCAATGCTTATGATGTGTATAGACAGAAAGCAGCTTGGGAAACAAAAATCTTCCTGGTGAAATATTATATTGTAAACAAGCCCGAAGAGAATACTTCTGAATAAGCTCCATAGCACAATTATGACAAAGACCATAAAATTGTAAAATGTTTAATACTGCATTTGCACAAGTAACCATGTAAACTAAAATCCTTGAAATAAAGTTGTATTAATTAATATACAACATTTAAAATCTCAAAAATGGGGCTTCCTGATTTCCAAAGCAGTTAACTTCATGAAGAATTCTCATATTCTCTGGAATTTGAGAAAACAGTGTTTTCCTTCCTCTGGCTGGCCTAAAAAGAGTATAAAATTACAAATGGTATTCCAAGGATTGCCACATGAGCCTCTTGATCTTCAGTTATCAGTCTCTGAGGCTCTAAGCATCAGCTGTTGTGTCTGCAGTTGGAAGTCATTCTTATAGATAAAATTGGCTAATAATTCTCTGTTGATATCACAGGTGAAGCCCCATGATGTTAAAGTTTCATGACATCTGCAAGAGAGGCTCATAACCCATTTTTTTCAGGACCCATTCAGGTCACAAATAACTCCTCACAACTTCTGAGCTGTAAATAAATGGTATACGTGCTGACTTCATGATATACTGCAAGTCTTACCAGAAATTAAAAGCTAGAAATAAAAATATCCATGTAGCGGCTGATACAAATTCCAATGTTATAACATTTAGAGATTTTGGGTTGTTATTAATTAGGTTGCAGTACTGTCTCAAAGGAGAAACCTCACTCTCCAACCTGATGAGCGAACCATCAAACCCTATTCTTTCTATTTCCCAAGCAGTTTGGCAATCCAAATGCCTATACCAACAATAACGTTTGGGCTAAGGATTTGAAGTGCAAATCCAGTCATTTGTGTTCACCTTTAAGAACTTACTTGAAGACAGCTTCCCAGAAGGAGGCTCTTCCTGAGGATGAGCCCTCACTAGCATTACCCTACCATCAGCTCAAAATTCAGAATGCACTCTTTCAGCATTGTTTAAAAAGTATTCATCAAATGTGTCTGTCAAACTTTTTCTATGTCCGGCACATCTGGTAGTTATTAAGCAAAGAGTAGCTTCTATACCTTTTAATAAATTATATTTACATAAGTCACATCAAGACCCACCATAATTAAAATCACCTGATTTTTTAATTACTTCTTTTTTGGATAATAGTTATGGTCTCCTTGTTAAATATAATTTTTAATTAGATATGCTATGGTAAACTGGAATTATAAAAGTATATGTCACGCAATAGAAGCAGATACTGAAATTTATGTTCATTTTTTATTGCCTGATAAACAAAACAAATGCTTACCAGCATTATTTTTCTAATTTCCCTTTTATACTTTCTTATAATAATTTACAATTTATTTTTATTAGAGTAAATTGCTTACTCTCATGAGAAAGAATTACATTAAAATTTTCCACTTTAGTGGTTTCATTTGTCATCAGTGCCATAGAATATCTATACAAAAATGTGTTTCCTTGGCAACAGGAAGCAACTGTTCATTTCAGGAAAACCAATAGCAAGAAAAGACACATTTAATAAATTATCAGTTCTTCTATTGGTATTACATTTATGTAGAATATAGTGTGACTCGAATTTCTTTAAATTTTCCTTAAATAAAAAGTAAGATATTATTTTTCAGTATTAATTTTTTTTTACTTTATGATCAAATACAATACGTTCCGTTAAGTATGGAATGCCATAGACAAGGCACATGGTAATTGCTCACTCTCTTCCACTAGCTATATACATCCTTGATACAGGAGGTTATTTTTTTCATTCTCAAACTGTTTCTCTTAAGTAAAAGAGATATCACTGATTACTATTTGTCTACTGTTATTATGATACTGACAGTCTCCAAGTTCGAAGTTTACATGTTTCAAGTTTATTAATGAAGATTTGATGAGACTAGAATTTCACATCCATCATACTAATGCATAAAACAAATAAAATCACATAGTTATATACTACAAAGGAGGAGCATTTGAGTGTGCTGCCCATATTGTCTTTGCTCAGGCACAGTTTAGTAATCATTCATGGTTATCAGGAAGATCTGAGTTAACAGAAAACACCAATATACACTAGTATAGCTAGACCATTTTAGAAAATATCAATAGGCACAATCTTATGTAAACATCAGTTTGGATGAATGTATGAGTGTCCAAATGAAGTCTAGGGTTTAGTTTTGGTGTGGACACTCACATTCCTATGATTGCTTATACTTTTCTGAATTATACTCAGAGATAAAAAGAATGTTGCACACATGTTTGCATCCTTCATGTGTTCTGTTTTCTTTTGTATCTTACGATGTTTAACTTTTTTCTTGCTCCACATTTTCATAAACATTATAACTGAGGTTGCCATATCTTTTTGAAGAGTTACCTGTCTGTTTCAGTTAAGAACTTCCTTAAAATTTGGTTCTTTTATTAATAAATAATTTCATTCAACCAATAGACAAAAGGAAAAATTAAGAAATATTAAGCTAACCGTTGATTCAAAGCAAGCATTATTTGTATATCAGACCCTCCTCTAAACTCAGTTTAGAAATTGTAGCCATCAAATATATGAGCCTAAATATACAGTTTAGAAGCAAACCCCAGCTGGTTAAAATACTATGAATTTTCTTATTTTTCTATAATGGTAGTTTCTACTTCAAATAAACAGCGGGAAACACTCTTAAATTCATAAGGCTGTCATAAACCTCAAATACAAAATACCTAATTAGCATAATGACTGGTTCTTTGGGTTCATTCACTTCATGTCAGCTATCATTATTTTCATTATACCCACATTAATCCACTGATAATCATAATGATTATAAAGCACTCACCTAAACAAAGCATATTTTACCTTTGTGAAGTGGCAGACAGTCACTTTGAGTGACAACAAGAGGCCTCAGTCTTTAAAAGTCTACTTCAAGAACACCCAACTAAATTATGGGAATTCTAGAGTATTATATATTTGCCAGTTGTCCTCAGGATATATATTCATTTATCATAATTTTAGAGGGTCTCCTTATTAGACAGCATACTATTGTTAAACTCTATGTCAATAAGACTAGCAATATATGAGTAAGTTTAAAAAGAAAATAGAACAGAAAATATTTTCTGTCATATGGTGAGAAATGTTTACCAGTCTGTCACAAGTGATAATATTGACTTCCATGAACCATAAAGGGAAAGAAAGAGCTAAGAAAAAGTTATTCATCTTCTAAACCTCTAGGAGATAATAACCATGAAAAAAGTCATTCTGGAGAAATAATGACAGTAAAACAGACACGGTTGTATAGATGGAGATTCAATTTCCTTTACTTTTTGAAATATCTCCCTTTTCAATACTCTGAATATCAGCTAGTGATATTTATTCATTAATATTTATTCATAGTGAAACATTTATTCAATTTCAGAAAAAAATATTCTAAGGTCACATAGTCAGGATATCTTCCTTCTTCAGAACCCAAATTTGTCATGAAAAAATTATAACCATTAGTACCAAGATCTCTGAAGTAGTTTATTAACATTTTATACTCAGCACTAGTGAGATCTTTTTCCTCATGATAAAGACACAGACATAATTTCTTAGAATGACATCAAAATCCAAGGTAGGAAAACTAGAGCTGGAGAGATGACACCATGGTTAAAAGCACTGGTGGCTCTCCCAATGGGTCCAGGTTTAAATCTTAGCATCCACGAGGGAGCTCAGAACCATGTGTAACGTCAGTTCCAGGGCACATGACTTCTTCTTTTAGTCATCTCAGGCACTAGACATTCAGAAGTTACACAGGTATATATGCAAGCAAACCACCAATATACATACAATAAAGTACTCTAAAAAATTAAACTGTGAAAGTTTGTCATGACAGTCACCACAAAGTGTAAATAAAAATAAACACACTAAAATTTAGCATACTTGTAAATGAAACATCCCTATGTGAAAGAAATAGATGGTTCAAAAAAGTTGGGTTAAATCATATTAATAAAGATAATGCATAATAAATTATTAAATTATCTGGTAATATAAATATACAACTTGCTTATTTTAGTAAATGGTATTTTAAATTTTACATCATATTCTCATAGAATTTGTTTTTAGTTTGTTTTTTCCTTCACTTGTGGCTATGGTTAGATCTGAAAGGTTAGCTAAAAGAATTGGCCTAAAATTTGAGGTTCTCACGATGTTAAAAAAAACCTCAGACATAATTGTCATAATTGTTCCAGGAGCTACACAGAACAAAATGGGTATACTAAGATCAGGTAATTGAAGATATGAATGGCACATGGATCATTTGAAGGGTTGCTTGTAGAATTTCCCTTTAATTGGTTGTATTAAGTTGCTGTCACTTCTAAAAATCTCATTTATTCTGAATAAAAAAAAATCATGAACAATTTTGGCAGTAATTACTTCTGGAATATCATTGTTCATGTTAAACATTCATTCAGAGGTATGAAGTTTCTAAGTTAAATCTTAAAAATCAAGATTTTTATTTTGTGTGTCCATGCTTTTTTTAAACTATACTTACCCACCAGCAGGATGCATGCAAATTTTATGTTTATCATAGGCATCTTCTTAAAATAAATTTTCGCAAATTTCTTCTTTAATAGTTTTGTATATGTATATGGTAATTTTTATTACTGTCATACTTTTACCTCTCTGAACTCATACAGTCCTTATACAGCTACAGAAAATCTTCCTAAGAAGATGATATTATATACAAATACACATATATGCATAATATGATATAATTTATATAATGTATAAATAGATTGTATGTTATATACAATTGAATATAATATAAATATACACAAATATATTTACACATGTATACAATATTATATATGTATACTTATATATATATATATGTCTATAACTACATATACAATGTATACATTAACATACATACATATATATAATATAATATTATGTACATGTATACAATATTATACAATATATGTATATAATATATTTATGATATGCATACATTATGTACATATAGACATATATAATATGCATATTTACACATATCTACATATATATCTAGGGTCATCTTTTTAACCATGAGTTTGAAACTTTCATGACTCATTTGTAGGTGTGTAACTAAAGAAAATATCTACCCTTCTAGCATAACCTTTTCATACCCAATTGTTCATCAGGGAGGGGTAAGTATGTGTCCTTTTTCAGTAGCTTTACAGGAGCATTTACAGCCACTTAGGTCACCATTACATTGGTGATGGCATGCCCTGATGATAGCATTACACTGCTCCTACCCCAGGTTCTAGTTCTCACACTGTTTGGAAGCCATCTTCCCAGATGTTTCTCTCTTTCTAAGGGATGATGTAAATGTCAAGGTTAGGGCTGAACACTCAGGAGTTGCTTACTGTTACCACTGTAAATGACTATGAATCTCTGTATGTGTAACTGTCCATTGCAGAGAGAAACTTCTCTGATTAAGGCTGAGGGTACCAGTTGTCAATAAGTGTATACATAAACACTAGAACACAACTTGTTGCAATAGCCATTCATTGGAACAACAGGAGGAAAGGGCTTGCTGGCACCTAAGACTTTACAAGCAGTGAACTTTGAGCTGTTTTATGTAAAAAAGCATTAACTTCTTATTGCGGAGCAAGCCTTATATAACATCAGCTACCAGTTCATCTCTTCTACAACAGTAGTGCCAATGTTGCATAATTGACAATCTCTTGCTTGGTATATTGGTATTGTAGTTCACAGGGCAGAGGAGAGCTAAGAAGTTTGAGTCCAAGAATCCTGCATAGTTCATCTCTTTCTTTCTTTGTTTTATCTTCCACATTAGAATTGAAAGCACATCACTAATCATTAGGATATATACTTGAAGTCCACAGTAAGATTTTACTTGATGCCAATGATAATGTTAAATCAATGTGACAACAGCAAATGTTATTGATCCTGAAATGCAACACCACTAATATCGGTGGATGTCAATCAAAAGTAGTAGTACAGATGCTTCATAAAATAATTTGCTTTTTTTTTAAATAATGAAATTTAACATTTGTACAGAAATGGCTGATGTCCTCATAGGTTTTAAGTCCTCAAATAATTAATGAAAAGAGACACTATGATTTTGAAAGAGAGCTTGGAGTATAATTTGAGATGGCTTGCAAGGAGGAAAGGAAAGGCAGAAATATAAGCAATTATTATCTCAAAAGTAAAAACAACTGCACATAGTTAGATTCCTAATGGCTTCAAGGCAGAAACTATCCATGCCTTCAATCTTCAAAATGGTAGTGTCTAAACAGTGATGAATCTGCACCACAGAATAGTACTTTGAATATAAAACAAAACAAAAATTAAACAACAACAAAAAAACCAAACAAACAAAAGCAAAAACAAAAGCAAAAAACCAAACCAACATATAACAAAACAAAACAAAAAAACCTGAAAAGGTCCCTGATAGGCAAACCTAGAAAAACCTCAATGCTTATTTTACAAAGTGAAATAACGTAGTATCACTGTTCCTCCATTCATATAACATATGTTGAGAAATTAATAAAAATGGAGAAGATATTGCTGGTTGATGGTAAAATTCAAAAAAAGAAATTTCAAATAGTCATAAAGAAGCAGAAGATATACTTTCTTTTATCCCCCTTCAATAAATAAAATAACCAATAAAAAATGAAAAAAGGATATATTTTCTCTCCCTTTCTTTTTTCTTTCTTTCTCTCTTTCTTCCCTTCCCTTCCTTCCTTCCTTCCTTCCTTCCTTCCTTCCTTCCTTCCTTCCTTCCTTCCTTCCTTCCTTTCCTTCCTTCTTTCTTTATTTCTTTTTTCCCATCACAAATGCTGCCCCCTCCTCTAGGTCCCCCTAGAAGAATTTCTCCACCCACACACACTCCCTTCTCCTCTGAGAGGGCAGCTCCACCCCATGTCCTCCAGTATCCTCCTATCCTGCTGCATCATGAAGTCTCTGCAGAATTAGGCACATCCTTTTTCACTGAGGCCAGGCAAGGCTGTCATCTGCTACATATGTGTCAGGGGCCTCAGAATAGCCTGTGTATTCTCTGAGAACTCCCAGGGGTACAGGTTGTTTGACACTGTTGATCTTCTTATGGGGTTGCCATCCTTTTAAGGGCCTTTACTCTTCCCCCTAACTCTTTCATAGGGGGTCTCCGTCCTCAGTCAAATATTTGGCTATGAGTATCTGCATCTCAGTCGGCTGCTGGGTAGAGCCTATCAAAAGGCAGCTATGCCAGTCTCCTGTCTGTAAGCACAACATAGTGTCACTGATGAACACATACTTTTAATGATAGAAAAGTCTGTATCTTCCTTGTCTTGATGTGAACATCATATTTTAATTTTTTAATAATTTGTAAGATTATTTTACTAGAAAGTATCCTGTTTTCTTTTTCTCTAACATCATTTGGATGGACCTATACTAATTCAAAATAAGAAACATTAAATAATATTTAATAATTTCTTTTTTATTACCATTATTTTAATTTTCTATAAATTATGTGCAGTCACTAAAATATACATGAAATTTTAAATGATTCAGTGAATCCAGATGGTAAGTGGCAAAAATCATTTTCATAATATACTGAGAGATAAAATGAAATTAACATATTTGATTGATATAAACCTGCAGTGTTATTAGTTCATAATCTTTTCTTTAATAACTTGAAAAAGTAGTTAGGGAGTTTTATGTCCTTTGATGTTACTGATTTAAGCTTTTACAATTTGCTTGCATGAAGTTCTTTTTACAAATACTGAATTCAGTTATGAATCTTTAGAACTGTAATTGAAGCCTGTAAAGTCTCCTAAATGAAAATTTACAAAGAGGAAAATACACAGCTCTATGAATTATGAATAACGAATCTCCTATCAATCACTGACAAGGGTGTTATTTGGATATTGCATTTTAGAATATTAAATTCCTGTTTGTTGTATATTTGTCACCCAGGGGCACATATGAATCAGGGTTTCTGTGCATAAGTTATTTTATGCAAATTCTTCTTAGAGCACACAGCTATTTTATTCCCTAGTCATAAGTCTTCCTTCAGGCTTCAGGTCAATTATCTTGCATGGAAAAACTTCTTGTGATGTGCAGACAGTAGGTAACACATCTGTTTCTTTGCCTATAACCCAAGAAGAAGTGGTTTATTAAATAACAAAATGTATTTGCATTACTGAAAGATAGAAAATTCCTCCGTGTTAGAATATGAAAAGGATGAAATCTGTTCTTTATTTCTTACCTTACTATAAACTTGTTGAGTATGACTGGGAAGTGATGCAGTCTCTTGTTGCCATTGCTGAATGCAGAGGATTGTAGAAGTTTGGTAGAACAAAGCAAATAAGAAATAAATTTCAGGCTGAATCCTATATTTCACAGGCCGGGGCATTGTAGATGAGGCTTTATGTAATCTGCCAAAATCCTAAGAATAGACAGAATATGGTCAAATGGATGATAAACTAGATTGAAAAGAAAGAAATTTTAAATTATTAATGGGATGCATTGCAAACTTTTCTTATATCTTTATGCCATTAAACTAGCTATTGTTAAAAAGGAACCTTGTTGCTCATAATTACATTATCAATTTAAATTTAATTACACTTGTAACAATTATCTAGAATCCATAAAAGTGTAATAGTGATGGGATTCTGCGGGATTCTTATGGGGAAATCTATTAAAAAAAAAAAAAAAAAAAAAAAAAAAAAAAAACAGGTATGTTTAAGAAGCTCTTTTCACCTTTGTAATCTTCATCAGAATGGTCCTTGAGGGCGATTCTGGAAACTACAGACTATTAAACAGTGAGAGGCTATTTAAAACATCAGCATTAACAAATCAATGCACATGCATTCTGAGATGTAGCTTAAGATAATTCTGTTAACATAGACTGGTAACTGGAAGTTCCCACCGAAGTCCATTTATTTTAGTGATCTATGCAAAGTCTAGAGTGAAAGACAGCAATGTGCTGAAAAAAACGTGCAAAACAAAACAGAATGAAATCAAACAAACAAACAAACAAACAAACAAAAAAACCCGCTGCACTGCAGAAATTTGTTCTTCCTTGTATTTGGAAACATGTAAGACAGAGAAGAGGATGGAACAGGTTCTAATGGTTAGATTCGTGTGGAATGTGCTTCACTCTTTAAAGCATGCCTCCCTATGGACTTAGGAACTAAAGAACGGTCAGTACTATTATTCTTTATTTCTAAATTAAGCACAGTTCCCTCATATAAAATAATTAATACCATGTTTATTATTTAACATGTTCCCCTTAAGAGTTACTTGAAGTCAGACAATTATGCAAATTGCCTGTGTTTTTCCATAGCTCAGAGAATAAACAGTACTGTATAGGAATTGGTTCATGTTATTTGCCAAATAAATATTTAGAAGGTGAAAATAACTAAATGGCATACCCTGCATTCATAATATAATCAAATATTTTCATTTGAATTTTAGCACATAACAGCATACTGTCAGCCAACTAGATTCATATACTGATTCTCTTTTTTTTAACTTATTTTATTAGATATTTTCTTCATTTACATTTCCAATGCTATCCTGAATGTCCCCTATACCCTCCCCCCATCCTGCTCCCCTGCCCACCCACTCCCACTTCTTGGCCCTGGCGTTCCCCTTTATGGGGCATATGAAGTTTGCAAGACCAAGGAGCATCTCTTCCCAACGATGGCTGTCTAGGCCATCTTCTGCTATATATGCAGCTAGAGACATGAGCTCTGGGGGTACTGATTAGTTCATATTGTTGTTTCACCTATAGGGTTGCAGACACCTTCAGAATTAAGAGCAAATTTGAAATGTGCAGTAACCTTTGCATTATTGCTTGAAGAATCAACCTTTGATATATTTAAAAGAACATGAGGGTTAAGCAGAAAGTAAATAAGACAAGTACACAGTTTGTTTCAAATTCTGATAATTTTCCCAAAAATAAATATCAGAGAAAACGTGTAATTTTTCAAGGCAGTAGAACAATTCACAAGTCTTGCATCAGATAATTTGCTCACTTGTTAAAAAAACACAATACATACATTAAAATTCAGCAATTCAGTGTGTAGTTTGTGGAACATGATTTTTAAATTTAGTAATAACGTTCTTTTTATTGGGTATTTTATTTATTTACATTTCAAATGCTTTCCCCTTTCTCGAATTCCTCCCCCCCAAGAAACCCCCTACCCATCCCCCCTCCTCCTGATTCTATGAGGGTGTGCCCCACCCACACACTCCTGCCTCCCCATCCTCCCATTCCCCTACACTGGGGGATCCAGTCTTCACAGGACCAACGGCCTCTTCTCACACTGATGCCCGACAAGGCCTTCCTCTGCTACATACATGACTGGAGCCATGGGTCTCTCCATATGTTCTCCTTGGTTGGTGATTTAGACCCTGGGAGCTCTGGGGTTACCTGTTTGTTCATATTGTTGTTCCACCTTTGGGGTTGCAAACCCCTTCAGCTCCTTGGGTACTTTCTCTAGCTCCTTCTTTGGGGACCCCGTGCTCAGTCCAATGGTTGGCTGTAAGCATTCCTATCTGTATTTGTCAGACTCTGGCAGAGCCTCTCAGGAGACAGCTATATCAGGCTCCTGTCAGCAAGCTTTTGTTGGCATCCCCAATAGTGTCTGAGTTTGGTGACTGTATATGGACTGAATCCCCAGGTGGGGCAGTCTCTGGGTGGGTGGCCTTTCCTTTAGTCTCTGCTCCACACTTTGTCTCTGCATTTACTCCTGTGAGTATTTTGTTACCCCTTCTAAGACGGACTGAAGCACCCACACTTTGGTCTTTCTTCTTGAGCTTCATGTGGTCTGTGAATTGCAGCTTTCTA
This sequence comes from Mus pahari, assembly GCF_900095145.1. Taxonomy (NCBI): domain Eukaryota; kingdom Metazoa; phylum Chordata; class Mammalia; order Rodentia; family Muridae; genus Mus; species Mus pahari. The sequence goes on from NC_034602.1 coordinate 61,186,309, forward strand.
ATAGAGGCTAAAGAATGCAAGTGAGGGTGAGTTACAAATATTAATCATCATGCAGTATTTAAATGGACTTGGTGTTCATGGAGCAATCCCTTTTGAATATTACTATGAACAGTTTGTCTCTGTACCATAAATGTACAGCAACAAATTTACACATTCTTCATAATTTAAAACCTTAACTCTTATTCATGTATGATCAGAAAACCATAGCAGTAGAATTGAAGGTATGATAAGAAAAGGGGTCAGTAAATAGAGAAACAAAAGTAAATATTCATATAACTCAGGACCTGACCAAGGGATTTTCCATAGGGTGGGTCTTTTCATCAGAATCAGATAAACAGAGTGCAGTGTTCTAAGTAGAACTACATCTATAAACAAAGGCTAGACAATAAGGATTCTCATTGGTAAAAGATTCAGTATAACCTAGATATTTCATGTCACTTATTTTTTTTTAATGTAGTATAGATATGTGGTAAATAGAAAATGAACTGATATAGGTAAGGAAAGATGATGTATAATGAAAATTATATTAAAATATGGTAAATTATCCACAGAAAACATGAACCAATAAATATTTTCTCTTTCTTGGTTTTAAAATGTATATAAAACTATTTGTAACATAGTTAAGTTGGTGAAACAAATACAAGACATTTGGAACATAGCTTAGCACGATGAATTATAGCAAAGCCTGTTATTATAGTGGCTCTTACTATTGGGAGTTCATAATTAATTGCAAAGCCAAGACAAAATAAAACTAGCACATAATTAAATCCTCCAAAACAGGCAAATTTTGAAAATAAATATGCAATAATATATATTTAATATAACAAATTAATATATTATATACTTCTATAAAAACTTTGAGAAATGATCGCAACGACAATAAATCTAGTACAGCTAAGCATTAATAACTATATTGGAATAAATAATTCTTCTCCATATCATCAAGAGAACAAGTTCATAAATGTTAAATGAAGATTGCTGCTGCGGAATTTCAGGAACCCGAACCTAACCCTGAAGAATCACATCATACACCAGTTGTTTACATAAATCTAAATAAGTGCCACGAGAATACCTATACTCATAAAATTATAATAAAAATCATCTACAAGCTGATGACTATCATTGAGAACTTTATAAATCCCAGAAGCTGTGTCGCTTCTCCAGGCCGCCCTCTCCCTGGCAGTGCACCGAAGCAAAGATGGCTCTCCTTCCGGCTCAGGCCTTGAGACTCCTCCCAGGCGGACACCCCTCCTCGGGCGGGAAAGGTCCTCTTCCCATCTTTTTCCTGGTTCTCCATCTCATGGGCCACAGAGAGGTCCTTCCAGTTACTCTAGTCTTGAAAAGTTCTCTCATAATGAGTACCTGTCAGTACCCTCCATGGCTCTCAGTATACAATAGAGTCAAAATCTGATGCCTCCTATGGCCACTGCTGTCATTCTTAAGACCACTTGTATCTAAATTTTCCCTGAAGCCTCGCATGCTAAAAACTTAGCCACCAGATTGGTTTTATTAAGTAGGATCCAGTAAATCTTAAGAAAATGGGATACAGTAGAAGAAATCCAGATAATTTGGGAATGTGTCCTGAAATAAATATTAGGAGCTCAGCTGCTTCTCCTACTTTACTTCCTAGACACCATATTAGCTTTGTGCAAGATACTTTCCTATCATGACATTTTAAATTGCCAGAAGCACACATGCAAGAGAAAGTCAACCAACCTTGATCTGAGATCTCTAGAATCATGGCAAAAACCAACATTTTATCACATTGCACTTACTTTGCACAGTGCCGGAAATCTGTCTCACATGGTAATGATACCTTATATTGTATAGAGTTTTACTTCACATCTTCACCTGTCTTTTTCTTTTTGCTTTGATCTATGTTGAGGTTTGATCTGCTACTGTGCTATACATGATTCTATGAATTCTGCATCCCAAGGTCTAGTTGCCTCAGGACAAGTGAATTCTCACATATACCAGCTTTGGTTGTGCAAACCTTGCTCCTTAATTTAAAAAAAATACTGGTTAATGAAGATGCCAGCAGCCTGAGGCTGGACAGAAGAGAGGTAGGCAGGGCTTTAGTTCTGGGACTTGGGTCTGATCAAGACCATGAAGAGCCGGGCATGGTGGCGCACGCCTTTAATCCCAG
>NC_034602.1:61188529-61191484 GCF_900095145.1 Mus pahari
AAAAAAAAAAAAAGACCATGAAGAGAGGGAAGAAGAAGGAGCGAGGTACAATGGAGAAGGTGAATTCTGAGTACATGGTCACGAGGGCCAGCCTGTAGGAGTAGAAGCAGCCCAGAGAGAACATGGCGAATGACATATCTCAGGGTTACTGACAGGGTTGTAGACAAACTAGCCTAGAGAGTTGATATCTGTCCAGTGCTAATGCTTCAAGGCTTACTATAAATATAAAGTTTTGTGTGCCTTTTATTTGAAAACTAAACAATCTAATGCAGACTAGAAACCCCAAATAATGTATACTACCACAGACCTATGTTTCTCGATCTCTTCGCAGGAAAGGGAAATGTGATGTCGTCCAATTTAGGACAGATCTCCTCTGTCCCCTCAAGACAGAAGTTCAGCAGCTTCCATGTAAGCACCCAAGTCCCGTTTTAGGTACCAGACAGCCAGCTATTGTTACTCCCCGATTCTGCACACTCTGGGGATCTCCATCTCCCCCTTCATCCGTGCCTCTCTCTTTATCATCTCTTGGTCACATTTCCTGTTTCTGCTGCTCTCTATCTGGACGAGCAATTCATTTGCTTGCCAGTCTTCAATCACCAGCAACCTTTCCTGTGAGTGCATCCCTGACAGTTAACTGAATGTAGTACTTTCCCATTACTTCATATTGTTCCCGTCTGCATTCTTTTCTAGCATTAGTCATTTAGTACTGCTGATTGCTGAACATTTCTGCCACTAGAACACATGTTCCTTGATATTTGGGGAACTTTGCAAACTTGATTGCTCAGTTCTCATTTTTATCAATCATTTCTTCTCAGTTTTTAACAGGAACATTTTGGTTACATTGTGTACATGTTCAGACAGTTGAATATGTACCTCATAATGAGTTGATATAAAAATTTAAAAGGTAAAATTATAAATATGTTAATTATTATAAATATATTACTTCCACATGTACACATAATTATTATATTGTATATTAAAATAACAAAAATAGGTATTTCAAATAATACTAATTAAAATTTTGATATGTGAAAAAGCATTTTGTCCTAAAATGTTTTATAAATGCCACTTAAACATTTAGTGGTATGACTGCATTTTTATTGATCATTGTTAGAGTAAACCAGCTTTCCATTAAGATGATTGTTCATTTAGTTTTACATATTTATTGTACAATTAAAAGCATAATCTTGACATATAATAGATACACAATGAACATAATCTGAATGAATTAATGAATTAATTTCAGGTACATAAAAAAAGCAAGTAAAGCTAAACAACTTATTACTCATAGATAACAGCAAATATTTCTGAAGCACAATACGATGAAGAAGATAAAAGCTAAAAAATCAGGCATTGACAGAAGTAGAGAAAAGAAAACACAGATAAAATCTATTAGCCTTTCCTAGTTCTCTTCTATCAGGTTCAAGATCTAGGCCTTATGTTGAGGTCTTTACACATTTGGAATTGAAAAATTTCAATCGTGGTGGATATGAATCTATTTTCATTCTTTTATATGCAGCTAGCCAGTTACTCCAGTGAGTAATTTGTCTGCTGGTCAGACTAAAGCAGTTGTATGGCTTTCTGTCTGGGTCTTCGTTTCTAGCCCATTGATCAACATGAATACTTTCATGTTAATACCATGATATTTTTATAACTACAGTTCTATAGTGAAATCTTGAACAGTAATAGCTCCACGTATTGTTCAGGGTAGTTAATTTCTGTGAAAAATTGTGTTGGAATGTTCATGGGTATTGGAATGAATCCATAAATTAGTTTTGCAAAGATGCTATTTTCACAACATAAGTTCTATCAACCCAAGCACAAGGAAAGTCTTTCCATTTCTGTTGTCATCTTCAATTTCTTTAATGTGTCTTAAATTTTTTTTTGTAAAAGTATTGTTTTTTCTTGGTTAGAGTTAACTTAAGACCTATTTTGAGGCTATTACAAAAGGTAGTGTTGCTTTGATTTATACATATATCTCAGTATCCTTGTCATTTTCATATAGAAGGGGGATTATTTTGTGTGTGCTAAATCTGTATTCTACTACTGTGCTGAAAGTCTGTATCAGTAGTAGGAATATCTTCATGAGATTTTAGTGTCTCCTCTTTATAAAATCTTATTATCTGCAAATAAGGAAGGCTTCAAAGATATTAAGAATACCATAGTCGTTCAGCAATTACTCAATACTATAATCTCTCTCTCTCTCTCTCTCTCTCTCTCTCTCTCTCTCTCTCTCTCCCTCCCCGCCCCTCTCTCATTCTATGGGTAAGTGCATGTACTGTTCGTATGTGGAGGTGGGAAGACAACTTGGAAAAGTTTTCCCCTTCGATTTTGCTGGTTCTATCAACATAACACAGGTCATCATTTACTGTAAGCATCTTCACAGAGTGACCCATCTCACCGGGTCTTAGTCGTGCTTTCAATGTGTTGAAAAACTCAGGCGTATTTCAATAAATATCAAAGTATATTTTGAAATGTCACTTTGAACAAGCTCAGGGAAGGTACTTATTAGATTGGCGAGTAGATACCTAGTGACTCAGTAAATATGTTCACTATAAACCTTCTGAAATATAAAGCTTTAAGCTCTGGAAAAGCACAATCAAACAGTTTCTCCCTGATTTTTTTTCACTCCTTTTTTTTTTTAAATTAGATATTTTCTTTATTTACATTTCAAATGATATCCCGAAAGTTCCCTATAACCCCCCCCCCCCGCCCCTGCTCCCCTAACCACCCACTCCCACTTCTTGGCCCTGCCATTCACCTGTACTGGGACATATAAAGTTTTCAAGACCAAGGGGCTTTTCTTCCCAATGATGGCTAAATAGGCCATCTTCTGCTACATATGCAGCTAGAGACATGAGCGCTGGGGGTTCTGGTTAGTTCATGTTGTTGTTTCACCTATAGGGTTGCAGACCCCTTCAGCTCCTTGGGTACTTTCTCTAGCTCCTCCATTGG